>NC_080418.1:85909458-86217791 GCF_029873635.1 Malania oleifera | reverse complement strand
CATCCAAAGATTATGTTAGCACATCCTCTAATGCCTACACTAATACCATATGTTATCAATGTAAGAAAAAGGGGCATATAAAGTTTGAATGCCTATTTAAGAGAAAGGGTGTGAAAACTAAACAAGTATGGAGAGTAAAATAAACATCCTTTATTAAACCAATCGGATCCAAGAAAGTATGAGTACCAAAATGAAAGACTAGTTCATAAATGAAAAACTCCATGGATTAAGTCAATCCCCTTTAAAAATTGAGAAAGCAACTTAATTCATGATCAACAAACAAACTAGTTGAAATAAATAAATAAAAAAACTTAAAGATGAGTTTAAGAGCTTATTATAACAAATTCAAAATGACATTGTTGGCTAAAATCATAGGATGATTTGTAGAAGGCTTAATTTAAGAAAATATTATGAAAATATCAAATTGAGCTTATTACATAAGTACCTTGATTAAGAAAAAGATATTTGAGAATGAAAGCCTATATGCTACATGCTTACATGCCTATATGATATGCTATATGCTATATGCTATATGCTACATGTGTATGACTTGACTTTACTTGACTTATATTGATAATTTATGGCTCACTTTGTTGAAAATTTGAGCATGAGATTATTGAGCATAAGCATGAATTCTAATATGAGATTAATTCTTGACCATGCATGCTATTGATGAATCACATGGATAAACTTACTGCTCTTTATATTGATATCTATGAGCTATGAAAGAAATAATAGTTATATTGGTATCCATGAGCTACGCATGATGCGATAATGACTTTGGTATCTATAAAGTACTTGGTATCCAGGAATATTTTAATTGATATCAAAATTTTAAAAAACTCACTTGGTATCACAATCTAAAACTTAAATTTGTTTTTGAGCATGACAAGTATGATTTTATCTATGAGCATGGTATGACATTAATAATATTAGCATGATATTGATATTTGATACATGATATGAATCAATGTTTTGAAACATTGGATGATAAAAGCATAATTGGTAACAAAAATGAATGTATTGAATTGAGGGGGAGTGTTATGACTTATTGCTTATATTATGATTGTTCCCCTATTAATCAATTGATATCATGAATTAATAAAATATTTAAATTGATATCATGAATTAAATTTTAAATTGGTATCATAAAATCAACAATTGGTATCTTGAATATTGTCAAAGGGTAAGAGTTGTTAGTAAATATGTTACAACTCATATACATGACCATTAAAACACACTACACATGCTATATTGAAAAATATGATTTTATTTGAACTTAATAGTTTTTTTCTCTTTTTGATTGATGTCAAAAGGGGGAGAAGTTTTAAGATAAAATTGAGAATGGTATTGCAAAAATTGAGCATAAACATAATATATATCAAAAGGAGGGGAATTATTTGATATTGTTTCATAAACTTGAACTTGAATGAAGTGATGAGCATGAATGTAAAAGAGTTTTTGAAATTGATATTGATCTTGCAAATATTGTTACAATGATGCTTATTGAAAGGGAGAGTCTTTTTAAGACTCACTCCAATTTTTTTTTCTTGCTTGTCATCATCAAAAAGAGGGAGATTGTTGGCCTTACAAGGTTTAACACCTTATTTTGATGCTAACAAACAAGTAGAACTTAACATATTTGGTTAAGTGATGTCATTTTAGGATTCAATGACGAATGCAAGGACAAGTGTTTAGAAGGATTCATGAAAGCTTATATTTCAAAGAAGAATGATTAATATGAAGCTTAAAGGATGGATTCAAAAATGGATTTAAAGATAAAACTTAAAGATCATGAGAGCATGAGGATTAAAGAGAACTTGATTAAAGCTCAAAGAAAGATGAAACAAGCATAAAGACCTCAAGGAATTCAAGAATTGAAAATTTGAAAGAGTTTATAGGAAATTTCATATAAGTACTTCAAAGAATTTCAATATGGATGCATGAAACTCTTAGGTTAATTTCTTGAGCATAAATACCTATTAAGATACTTGGAAAATATTTTTATAAGGTTAAAAAATTATTTCAAAAAGGTTAGAATCATTTTTTGAATGAAAAGCACAACAAAGAGGATTTCCCAATTACTATCATTTTTTGTACATCAGCATTAAGGTGCATTTTTTGCTATCAAAAACTCTTTATTTTAAAATGTGTTAAACATGAAATTTGTAGGATTTTTTTTGAGTTTCTTTTGACACCAAGCTCATCAAAGTTGGAGTTACACAAAAAACGTTATGACCAAAATATTGAAGGGTGCTCAAAGTTGACAGCTTGATAGGCACGTGTCCATGTTCGTATAGACGTTTTTCTGTGCACTTTGGAACACCTGTCCATGTTCAGCTAGGTGACTGGAACCTTGTTGTCCCTTTAATTTAACTAGAGAACTGACTACCAATAAGGGATAGTCAACTATCACAATGCAAATTTTGAATTTTCATAATGGACAAATTTTTTAAATGAGGTTGCTTGGGGCTCAAACTTTGTGAAAACTTGGGGAATACTCCAAGCCACTTGGGGATCAAGTTACATACTTTTTCAAGTCTAGAAATAAGCCTCAAAGATCATTGAATTAAAAAACCAAGAACCATGAATTAAATTCATCATTCAAAATCTCTCTCAGTTGCTCTCAAATTCTCAAGGCTCTCTCTTGCTCTCAACTTGCATGAAGCTTACTGAGGTCTTACTGATTCTACTCAGCAATCTTGTTCTACAAACTCTAAATCTTTCAATCATTGAAAGAATTAATTGGTGATATACTCCCTTGAGCTTCAAGTTAAATTCCATTTTGTTATTTACTTTGAAGTATATTATAGTGCTAAATTGTTGTGCCAATCAACTCTTCGTGTGAGCAATTCTTTGTATACAAATATATGATTTGTATCTTCTAGATTAATGATTCCAAGGATTGTTTGGATCATTGGCTAAGCAAAGGGATATTGCTTAGAGAGGCGGCCACTAGCCTATTGAAGGAGTGTGTAAACAGTATTGTTCCACCCGACAAATGAACTGAATTTAGTAATCCTTTTGTGGTTTGCTAAAGGCGAGGACGTAGGCAGGGTATAAGCTGAACCTCCTAAAAATTACGGTCTCACTCTTTCTTTCCTTTACTCTTTATTTTCAGCACATTTAAATTGCATGGATTGTTTAATTAATAATCATATAAACTATGTATATTTGGAAATCAAGTAAACTTAAATTCTAATTTTGATTTGGGTTGTGGAAATTGAAAAGGAGTACGTTGGTTAAACCATACTTTGCGGAAACCACAAAGGGAATACGTTGTTTGGTTAAACACCTAAAGATAAGTTAACTAAGAGTCTATTTGAATTATGATATTTGGAAAGAGTGATTAGGATGTTGTATTAAATATCAAATTGAGAGACTAATTTCATTAATACATGGATTTATATTAGCAAGCATAAATTATCATTCACTACAAGGCTTGGTTCAAATTCATATCCACAGGACTTATATAAACAAACAAACTATCTCAAGTTCTTATATTACCAAAGTGCTATATATTTTCATCTTAGTTTGGTTGTTTGCTTTCAAATTGTGGTTGATTGGTTTTGTTGATTGATTACTTAAATGATTGGATGTTTATATGGTTGTGGATTAAATAAAGAAATAAGTTTTTGTTGAAATTTTGAAGAAACAACCATAAGTTAAGAATTCATTAAAAAGATTTAAAAAAAAGTTTAAAATCCAATTCACACCACCCCCCCCCCCCCCCGCGCGTCTTGGGACTACACCTGGCTTTTCAAATTCATTATATGATTCGTCACAAAATTTGTCACAATAATTATCATGTGAATCTCTGCATGAATTATTAATGGAAATGTCGCTCGAGCTGGCAGATGATTCATCACAAGATGTATAGCATCATTCAACACAGGTAGAGAGAGAGTCATGTACCTATTCGTTTGCTAATGCTATAAGGCCTCACCTTTGATCATTTGAGCTCGGAGCCATAGGAGTGGTTGTCTCTTCTTTCTTAGGCTCTCCGTATCTTTTATCTAGCTCCTCCCAAATTTCCCTCGCACATTCACGTGCCATGATTTCATAAAGAGTATTAGAATCTAAAGCATGATATAACATGTCCATGGCATTTGAATTTGCATGCATTTTACTAATATCAATTTCATTCAAATGCATACAAATTCCTTTAACAATCACTTGTCAGGCCCTCCAATCCATTGATTTTATAAAAATGCTCATTTGTTGTTTCCAGATAGAAAAATTTTCACCATAAAATATTGGAGATTTGGTAGTGATCTATCCTGCACAAAATGGGGATACACTAGCAAGAGCCATTGCAATCTTTAACAGAAGTGGTTAAGCTTTCTGCAATAAGGCTCTAATACCAATTGACACAAATGGTGTATTCCAAAGAGGGGGTGAATTGGGTATTTTTAAAATTTTCTATATTAAATGTGTTCAATTTTAAACTGCATCTAGTATTACACAACCTAGGGTCTTTCTAAGCAATCATAAATCCCACAAGCACTTCAAGCACGTATGTAAAACAATCAATGCAATAAATAATCAAACATACATGTGTTGGAATTAAAGTGCGAAAATAAAATAGAGTAGGGAAGAGAAAGCGCAACACAGTATTGTTATCAATGTTCGGCCAAACCTACCTACATCCCTGCCTTGGGCCAACAACCCAAGGATTCCACTACTTTGCTCACTTAATTGGGAGGAGCAACGCTGTTTACAATTCTCCTTATAGGGAAGAGTCTCCCTAGCTCACTCATTGGGCAAAGCCAAACTGTTTCTCCTTATAGAGTAGATTCTCCCTAGCTCACTTACCCGGTGGAGCCAAACCAGTTCTCCTTGTAGAGGGAGTCTCCCTAGCTCACTTACTAGGTGGAGCCAAATTGGTTCTCCTTACATGGGGAGTCTCCCTAGCTCACTTACCAGGTGGAGCCAAATCGATTCTCCTTACAGGGTGGAGACTCCCTGGCTCACTTAATTGGGCGGAGCCAAATTGATTACACAAATATGAAAATTTTGTGTACAAATAAAGTGATTCTCAAATAAGCTGATGTGTACAATTTTAAAGCACTATAGGCACTCTAAAATGATAGGGAGTTAAGCTCGGTAGAGTAGGTATATTTTTCTGTCAAAAATACTTTTCAGTTTAAACCAAGAGTATGAAAAAATAATTTTCTCAAATAATCTTTGAGATATGAAATGTGAGAAGCCTCTCAAGCAAGTATATATAATGAATATATGCTCATGGCCCTCTTCAATATCTCAAGGATTTTCCCTAAAAATGATTTATCAAATATAGTTCAAGGGAAGCTAGAGTTTATGCTTAAAACGATTTTTTTAAATAAAGATACGTGAGCTTTTGAATCATGCAATGGATGTGCAAAAAGATTCCCAAGCCATAAGAAATTTTGCCCAAAAAAATATTTATCGACAAAATAAATGGGAAAAACCTTAAAGCTTGCTCTCAAAATAATTTTCAAAAATAAAAACTTAAGTGAGAGTAAATACTTTTGATGAAGAAATAAATGCCCCAAATAAATCCTCCTCTCAATAACCATCAAATGCAATAAATTTTCAAGTGAAGGGAGTGAGTAATAATCAAGGTTCTCTTTCAAAGGATTTTTCAAAGGAATGAGGGAAAGAGAGTATAGAATTTGCTTGCTTTTGATAAAATGGGAATTTAAAACACAAAAATATTTGAGAGGATTTTTTATGCTAATCAAAAGTGTTAATTAAGCTTATGAGTTGGCTATATATAGACTTGCGTAAAAATCTTACCGTTAGGGACTCGCTTGGTATTTTTAAAAATGTTAAAGGAAAAAAGAATTATGTTTAAGCGGTGAAAAAATAAAGTAGCCCTAGAGGTTCGGTCGACCGGCGAAGGCGCCATTCAGTTGGCCTTTGTATATTTTTCAAATATTTGAGAGAGGCAGTCAACTGGGCAAAGTGTTGGTTAGCTGGCTGTTGGCTATTTTCCAAACTGCAAGAAACAGCCGGTTGGGGCTCAAGATCTGGCCTACAAGGTGATTACTCGCTTAAATTGCGTAATTAGGTGTTTTAATTCATGCATTACGAATTATATATCTAATTAAATTCCAAATTATTCTCAATATTTTAACATTGTGTCCTATTTATAATATTTGGGTTTTATTGTGTAATTTACGAAAATTTGGTATTTTTTTATTGTAGGGCAACTATTGGAAGCAAAAAATCGATGCTACTTCGTAATCTATGCATAACTCTATCATCCGACCTCCAATTCCAATTATTCAAGATACTGTAGAATGGTAAGGAAATGCTCTACAATTTTCATGTTTTGCGTTTTGAGAAATACTAGCTGCATCAAGGTCAAAATCAGACGTGAAGTTACCATACGCTATTTTTTTTCTTAGTTTTCTTGGATGGAGTAGTAGCAGAGGCAATGGAGGCCGTGCCCACGGCAGCCCCTCTCTCCATACGGCCAGCTCTCTCTCCTCTCTCTCTCTCTCTCTCTCTCTCTCTCTCTCTCTCTCTCTCTCTCTCTTTGAATTTAATAGTGTAGAATTAATTTTTGTTAAGAATTTAGTTTATTTCAATTCTAAGTTGGGATTAAATTTTTATTTAAGTTAGTTCTTTAATTTAAAAATATTATTATTGGATAAATTTTTGCTCCATCTCCCTTCTTTCCTCTCTCTTTCATTCTCTCTTTTCCTATAATTGTTTAAGTTCATCTTGCTTATTTAAGTTGTGTTTTAATTTAAGTCTTGGAATTTTAAATTTTTTTCTGGTTATTATTAAAGCTCAATTTTTAATTTACATTTTGTTAAGATTTTTATTGTGTTAGAAAATTAATTTTGGCTACGTTAGTGGTTGATTGAAGATTTTAAGGTTGAATGTTTCACTTGCATTATAAAATTTTCGTTTTTAGGCTTTTGTCCAAAATTTCAAATGTAGGTTTTATTCCCTATATGAATGGTTAGATGTAGGATTATTTTTCCATAGTTAATTTTGTTACCACCAATTTTATTGTGCTTGTTTCATGTTTCTTGTCATTAATTTAGTGTGTGTTAGGTTCATAAATTAAATTTCATGTTGTTTTAATTTCGTCACAAAACCTAAAAAATCCTAAGAAACTAAATCTAAACTATGTTCAGTAATTTTTTTTTCTTAATTTCTTTTGGAATTACACAAGTTTGGAATTAAAATGCATTCCCCAAGGAGACGATCTAGCCTTTGAGTTAAATATTACACGACAAAACTCCTATACTTGGGATAGCTTCCAAGCTGCTTAATTTTCGAGTCAGTTAAGTTTTTGGTGTTGTTGTTGGGGAATGTCAGTTTTAGTTTCAAACTAGTGTTTTTCCTATTATTTTAATTTTTCTTATGAAAAAGAAAAAAAGAAAAAAAAAATTGAGTTTTGAAAAAATATGACTACACCTACACCACGCACGCTTATGGATTTTTTGCAGCCCACATGAACTACACAACCATCTGGCATCATATTGCCTGAGAATGCACAGAACTTAACATTAAGTCTAGAATGATATCTGTGATACATCAATTTTATGGTATGGAGTGTGAAAATCCGCATCAGCATTTAATTGATTTTAAGCTTGCATGTGTTACATTCATAGATGGAACTGCTACTAATCAGGCAATTAGATTGCGTCTATTTCCTTTTTCATTGAAAGACATGGTTAAGACGTGGTTTAATTCTCTTAGGCCTAATTCTATCTCGAGTTGGGCTGATATGCAAAATGAATTTCTGTATAAATTTGTTCCCTTACAAAAAACTCAATCTCTGTAAGAACAGATCAGTCAATTCATGCAAAAAGGGGGCGTGATGTTCCAGATTTGCCAGGAGAGATTTAAGAACCTGATGAATATATGTCCACATCATAGATTCGAATCTTGGAGGTTAGTGAATTATTTTATACTGCTTTAACGCCTGAATGTAAACAGTTTGTGTAACGACCTACATAATTTCCATAAATATTTTTTTCCATAATAGAATATAAAACACAATAACCAATTCAGCAGATCATAATCAACCTGAACCCGTGGATATCAAGGATAAAACAAAAACACATAACAGAAGCCTAAGCAATAAGAAACATACAATCATAATATCATAAACACGAAACCATCCATCACAATACCAAAGTTACTACATCCATCGTATTTAAGTATATACATCCCAAAAGAAAGACCTAGGGACATTTTCCATAAAATCCAACCATCCCTACCAAAACTTACCCTTCAGAGAGGGCAGATCAATAGTACTAAATCAGTGGAGCTTTATCCACTCTCCTATCACAGGCTCCTAAAAATTTCATGGTATTCGGGGCGAGACACCTCTCAGTAAGAGAAATAAACTAATACTAGTGTGTGGTAACATGAGTATTTCTATGTTTTATGTAGAATCATACATAAACATATTAGTACAACTATCTGTATCATATCTAGGAACATATATTATCATATCATGGCAAAACATACAAGAATTTCATAAACTTAATTCGTCTCATATAATATTATATGAAAACAACCTTGGTAGGTTAGCTGGTTGTTGTCATGTATTACCCCCATATGACTAGGTTATGTGGCCTGAAGGCGAGACCTGATAATGGTTGACCGACCACTGCCAAGTCAAAAGTACAATCTGTAAGTTCAATGGATCTACCATACTTGGTCCGTACACCAGGGGCGCTCACACTTGTTAAAACCACATTGACCATCCAACCTCACGCTACTCGTACAATAGCGTTAACACAAATATCATGATAAATCATGAACACATAGCATCGATACCATGCAAGTGCTAGCCTAAACCAAGCCAACTAGGTTCTAATAACATATAACATATAATGAAATTGTGATATATGGATATTTCATACTATTAATTGCCAATTCAATATCATCATGTTGTTTTGCATATATATGTATATCGTGAAAATCATCGATCCATATGTCGGTATTTCACATTTGACCATAGCTAAGCCCATACACTGGCAAACATATCCATTGCTCGACCTATACATTGGCAAATCATATCCATAGCTCGGCCCATACGCCAGCAAATCATATACATAACACGGCCCATAAGCCGAAAAAACATATCCATAGCTTGACCCGTATGCCAGGAAACATATCCATAGCTCGGCCCGTACGCCGGTTTTTCACATTATAAAAATCCATATCTTTATCATATTCCTAGAAAATAGTATTTCATTATAACTTCTACACATGCCACACGAAATAGGTTTCATACATATTAAAACATATAGTCTTTTACAGCAGTATTTCCCAACCATAAAGCATATATAAACATATTTATTTTCCTGAAATCAATTGCTGTGATAATATACATACATTTTCATAAAATAAGTAGCTTAGTTTATCCCCTTACCTAATTCCTGAAAAGCCCCAAAAGTAAGTAGTCCCACACTCACAGGGTTCCTGGTTCAACACCCTGAAAACGACATTTTCCATAACTAAACTTTAGTATTTCCACGTGTACTATGCTTTCTACAACTGTCAAGAAATCAAATACTTAGTAGAAAGCCTTACCCTAAATTTGGGATGGATTTTGAACTAGCTCCGCCAATGATCTGCTCTGGCAAACTTGTAGAGAACTTTTCCATGAGCATTTAGAACCTCTGTGACAAAATTCAGCCAAGAAATGGCATTTAGAACTATTTATATTGTAGCCTTCATCGATGAGCTATGTCACTTTGTCAATGAGGTCATGAAGACAACTTGTCGACGAGCTCTCTCCTCGTCGATGAAATTCAGAGGCACCCAAAACCTCTCTCAGTATTTCCTCGTCGATGAATGACACCCTCATCGATGAGCCCAATATGCAACGTCATCGACGAACGCTGCTTTTTCCCATTTTAATTTCCTTTTCTCCCTTCCTTCTATTATTTAAATATTATAACTCCTCTAGATCACTAGAGTTTGTCCAAACTTTGTGCAACAGGGAGTTCTTCAGTAATGAACCGGATGGGGCTTTATAATTCTTCAACTATTTAGCTCATAGTGCCTCACAATGGAACACAAGACATGAATAGGCACCAATGGTAGCATAACCTCTCAGAGCGATTAGTGGTGGAGGAAGATGCAAGGTCAAAGAGGAAACTAGTTTATAGGCTCCTGTTGCTACGTTGTCTAAGAAACTAGAGGTTATGGAATCAGAAATAGTGAAAGCTGAGGATTGCTCTATCTGTGAGACCTCAGACCACAAAATTACGTATTTTCATTTATTACTAGTTTGGCTGGAGAGTAGATCTGATTGCATACAATCATTAAATTAGGTCAACAAATCTCAAAATCAGCAATTCTCAAACACTTATAACCCTGTATGGAGAAATCACCCGAACCTCTCATGGAGGACTGAACTGTCTGGTCCATCTTCCTCATGATATCAACAAGTTCCTCAATCTTTTGCATCCTCTCCATAGTAATTGTTGTATCAGCCACAACAGGTCTCTCAAAAGTTATGCACCTCCGCGATTTCAACCAAATTTAGCTCCCAATGATAGCATAACACAGATAGCGAATATGTTTCAACAATTCATGCAGATTCATGAAACAAATAACAATCAATACACTCATACTGTACATGAATTGTGGGACACCATTAATAAGATGAGCACGCAGTTGAATATCTTAGAAAAAAAGGAATTTCCAGTAGAACCTCAGCCTAATCCTCAAGAATACCAACACCAACTGCAACAAATAAATAATGTTTCTTTTGAGACAGTGGAAACCATTATCACTTCGAGAAGTGGAAAAGAAGTTTCCCAACTTGAGATACTCATCGACAAACCAATAGTTGTCCCAACACTTGAAGTTACAACTGAGATATATGAGGTAAAAAAAAAATCAGAGGAAGCAAGCCCAGAATTGAAAAAGTTAGTTAACGTGGAGACCAAGACCAGTAAAGAGTACCAATATGTTGTACCTTACCCTCGGAGATTGATAGCCATGGAACAATCATTCCCTACTAGAGTAAATGTCAAGAAGTGCAATGTTGAAGCAAATCCCTACAGTTGTATGGTGATGGGTACACCCAATAAAGAGGGTGAGCAGACTGGTGAGAATTTAACTTTCAAGGAACTAGGTAAAACTTTTAATGTTAATGCTTCTTACGAACCAAAGGTGATTGTTTTAACACCTGCGCCTTAAAGACCGATTGTTAAAGAAGTGAATTTTTTGGAAAATATGTTGAATAAAGAACCTTTCTTGTTAAAATAAGGAAGGCAATCTGCACATGTTTTGTTTGGTACCTTAGAATGCATTGATTTATTTGAGGCTAACTTTTGTGCAGGTAACAATACTGATTCACTGTGGCTACTCAAATTTGGAGACTCATCGGTTTAGTTTATAGACCTGCACCCATTAGATGAAATTCCTTTAGAGCCTCCGCCAAATATACTGTGATGTTTTTCTTTCTTTTCTTTTCATTTTGTTTTACCTTGCTTTATTTTTAGTTTATTTCAAGGTACATTTTTCTATAGTTTTAGTTTTTCTTTTCCATTACTTTTCCACCCAGGTACGCTTTACTTTCCCTATGTTTTCACATTGAGGACAATGTTCCACTTTAGCTGGGGAGATAAGAAAAAAAAAATGAATATGGATGATTAGGCCATGATTAGCATTGACTTATACCCTTCACATACTTGCATATAACCTAGGAGTTGCACACTTAAGCTGCATAGTGGGTTATTTATGTGTAGTTTATCTTTATATGGCTATTCTAGGAATTGTAACTCCATGTAGGTTGATTAGTTGTTCATTCGTGTTAATCTGGCTATATAAATTCTTTTATTTACATGGTATCGCATGAGGCTGAAAAAACACGTTCACGTGAGTTGCAGCACGTACGGTTCCTTGTGAGCACTAAGAGAGCGTTTGTGGCGACTATGACACCTTGTGAGGTATTGTTGAGTAATTTATTGTTCTTTTGAGTTTTTTACGTCAGCTTAGAGTTCATGAAACTCAACTTTCCTTTTTTTTTCTTCTCTGGATACTCTTTGTACACTAGTCTCGATTTTTGACTTACTAGCCTAGAGGTGACATCTAGTGGGGAGATAGAAACCTCGGTCTTGTAGCCTACTCTAAATGTGAAAGCTGAGCCACCCCTAGAGATAGACTTAGTTCATGGACTACTATTCGAGCTTAATTCCCATTGGTGGTATGAAAATAATAAAAGAAATGTAATGATTGTCCTAACTGACAATGAAAAGGAAAAAAATTGAAGAATGAGCAGAAGAAAAAATAAGGAAAATAGAAATGCACATGAAATGAAAGGTTAATACCGGCTTCATATAAATACAACAAAGAGTCAGGGACACGACACATGTTCTTCACGTATGAAGATTCTTCAACCGCTTAATGCCTCGGATGTATTCATGCTAAGTTTGTGAATAAGTTGATTTAGGATGGTCTTGGTTGGATATGGCGAGTAGGTGAGAAGATGCTAGGGTGAAGGACCTAACACCTCACAAAAAGGATGGATCCTTTTTAGACTAGTCCACTCCATATATCTAGCATTTGTTCCTTGTAATATGTGGGATGTTTGATCGCGACACTCCTCCTCACATATGATGAGTGGACCCATCTTTTTTTTTAATGTTCTTTAGGGTATACCAATTAGGCTGAGTCAAAATGACCATTCTGTAGGTTTCCACTGGTATCCTGAGTGTAACGAGTCATACACATTATACACACCTCGAGATTTCATCTGTTTATACTTGAATTTTTATGGCTACATTAACTCTGAATTGTAATTGCTGGTTAACTGTATGTGAGTATACTGTTCTTAACGACAATATAATGATGAAACTTGCATGAATGAATTGGTTTTTGAAATTGTGTGAATTGTATACGAGCTTGTGTATAATTTGGTAATATTCAGGTATGTGAAATGGCATATTTGTGTTGCATGTGTATTGATTTAATATTCATTGGATTGGTGTTTGTAGGTGTCGCCTTGGAAACCCTCACGAGACTACAACTCTTCCACTAAGATCAAGCTAGGGGTTTAAAGCCTTGTTGCATTTGGTAAATGTAACCGTGTTTCTTGCAAAAGAGGAGGTAGATAGGATTTGGTAGTTTCCTTTTTTTTTTTTTTTTTGGTTAGGGACTAACAAAACTTTAGTTAGGGGGTGTGATTACACGCTTAAATTGTGTAATTAGGTGTTTTAATTCATGCATTACGAATTATATTTTTAATTAAATACCTAATTACTCTCAATATTTTAACATTATGTCCTATTTATAATATTTGGGTTTTATTGATTAATTTATGAATTTTAGGTATTGTTTTTATTCTAGGGCAACTATTGGAAGCTAAAAATCAACTATACTTCATAATATGTGCATAACTCTCTCTTCCAACCTCTGATTTTGATGATTCAAGAGGGTATAGAAAGATAAAGAAAATGATCTACAATTTTCATGTTTTGTGTTTGGAAAAATACTAGCTGCATCAAGGTTGAAATTAGATGTGAAGTTACCATATGCTGTTTTTATGGATTGTTTCAGCATTACTCAACAATTTGGGCGTAACTTTCTCATCCGAGCTCCGATCGAGACAATTCAAAATTTTAAAAAAATATGAGAAATAGCTCTACAACTTTCATGTTTTAAGCTTTGAGTGATACAAACTTTAGTATGGTCCAAATCAGACTTGAAAGTGGAGGTTAGACTGGGTGCTTTTGAAAAGAGAAAAGAAAATAAAAATATTAAAAATATATATATAAGGTGATGTGACTCGGCCATGCAGTTGGGTTCTCTTAGTGAGTGTGGGTGATATGCTAGGGAGGCAAACAAAGGAAAGAAAGAAAAGAGAAAAGAAGGAAAAGAAAGAAGAATTTTGAAAAGTCAAAGGGGTAGGTAGGCTTATTCAGGGCTTTTCTTTACACATTTTTTTTTTGTTCTTTTTGGATGGAGTAGCAGTAGGAGCTAGGGAGGCCGTGTGCACAACAGCCCCTCTCTCCATAGGGCCAGCTCTCTCTCCTCTCTCCCTCCCTCCCTCCCCCTCTTTATTTGAATTTAATAGTGTAGAAATACTTTTTGTTAAGAATTTAGTTTATTTCAATTCTAAGTTGGGATTTTTTTTTGTTTAAGTTAGTTCTTTAACTGAAGAATATTATTATTGGATAAATTTTTGCTCCATTTCACTTCTTTTCTCTCTCTTTTATTCTCTCTTTTCCTTTAAATAATTGTTTAAGTTCGTCTTGTTTATTTAAGTTGTGTTTTAATTTAAGTCTTGGAATTTTTAATTTCTATTTGGTTATTTTTAAAGTTCAATTTTTAATTTACATTTTGTTAAGATTATGATTTTGCTAAAAATTTAATTTTGGTTGGGTTAGTGGTTTATTGAAAATTTTAGGGTTGAATGTTTCATTTGCGTAATAAAGTTTTCGTTTCTAGGCGTAAGTTTTATTCCCTATCTGAATAGTTAGATGTTGGATTATTTTTTCGCAGTTAATTTTGTTACCACCTATTTTATTGTGTTTGTTTCCTATTTCTTATTGTAAATTTAGTGGGTGTTAGGTTCATAAATTAAATTTCAGGTTGTTTTAATTTCGTCACAAAACCTAAAAAATCACAGGAAAATGAATCTAAACTATGTTCAGCAAATTTTTCTTTTCTTAATTTCTTTTGGAATTACATGAGTTTGGGATTAAAATGTATTCCCTGAGGAGACGATCTGTCCTTTGGGCTAAATATTACATGACAAAACTCCTATACTTGGGATAACTTCCGAGTTGCTCATTTTTCGAGTGAGTCACCAGGTTTGAGGGCCAGTCGGCTAGGCATATTTTGTTTAGTTAGGTCAGTCAGTTAGGCCTTTGAATATGGCGAGAAATGAGGTCTGTCGACTAGGCTCCTTAAGCCTCATAATGATTGGTCGGCCCAGGTTATATAAAATTGCCCAAATGTAAAGGCTGGTCAACTTTGGTTTGTTAAGTATGCAGGGGTTGGTTGGCTCGGCTCTTTGTAAAAGTCAATTTGAGCCCTAATTTTTCCTTAAAAACATTTCAAAAACCCTTGAGTGAGTTTAGCATTTTATGAAAAAGTTTTCTATGAAAGGTTGGGTCCCCTAACGTTTGTCTATGGTCATATTTAAGCTTAGTATCATATCATGTAGAGCATGCATTATTACAGACCAAATATAAACTAGATGCATTACAAATAAAACAAATATTTCTTCATTTCTTTTGCCCTTCTACTTCTTTATAGAACACACCAGACAAAATGATCTTTAAATCCCTTATGGCTTCCGTTTCCCTTTGCCTTATGTGTGTGCTAAAATTCAATAAACCTGCTCAAGCAATAAATGCACACACATGAGATACTTGTGCTTTGTTAACATCAAAACAGGGATTGGACTAAAAAAGTCAACATAAAGTTTCACAAAAGCTCAAGGCAAGTGAATATAGTATTGTGTAATAGCTAAATAAAACTTGAGCTTGAATTTTAGTGCTTAATTTACTCACAACATTAGAAAGTCATTGAAAGGCATTGTTGAAAGTCCTTAATGAAGCTCACATTTCTTAAAATGTTCCAGTTCAGAAAATTGAGAAAATTTTCAACTCCATATTGATAGTTAAAAACATAGCCTACACAGATAAAAAAATCCTAGCTAAAAGAAAAAGTCATTTGAGCGCACTTCTTATAGTTTTGAAACATGATCAAATCATCATATCTTAGTAGTTGGTACACAATACTTCAACTGTTAATATATGTCCATACTCTACATTGGTGAAATTGGAAGTAAACGAGCCATTAATAGGGAAATTAATTTGTTTGTTAGAAAATTCGATGGAACCATGAGAGAAATTACTAAAGAAATTGACTTGGACATTGAGATCAGTCTATGTAGTTTCATAATTGTGTTTCAAATCATGGAAATTGTGCCTTCCTTCAAAATGTTATTAGATAGGCCATGGATCCATGTAGCTAGGGTAATGCCATCCTCTTTGCATCAAAATCTAAATTTTATCTTCAGATATCACTTGATTACAATAAAGGAGGAAGAAGGCATTGGAATTACTAAGTTGGGAATATAACCTTCACTGGAGTTGAAGAAACACAATTAGATCGTCTCTATCACACTTTTAAAATACTATCTCTGACTCTTGGAAATGAAAATATAAATGTCTCACAACCGAATTTTGTAGAAGTTAGCATGATAATTGTGATACAATGTTAAAACAAGAATATAAGATTAGGAAATGTTTAGAAAAGCTCATACAAGGGATGACTAAACTAGTAGTGTTGAAGAATCACAAAGTTACCTTTGGTTTAGGGTTCCAACCTTCTCAAAAAGATAAAATTAAGGAAATTTCTTTACTTAGAGAGAAAAGGTTGACCAAAATTAAAGGAAGATGCCCTTTATGAATATAGACTAGTGATCCCCCACATATCCGCTACACTTTTCCAAAGCCTGCATGTGTTATACATCATGGATTGGAGGCTATGCCAAAGTAGGAAGTTGAGCTCAAGGAATTTTCTAATATGTTTGAAAGCTAGCTATCCATCGACATGATTTTTCAAGAAGAGCATCATCTAGATGCTTCTGAATTTGTATCAAGATGCTTTGATAATGGACTGTTGTGGTATTACCACTGTACTTACTAAACATTCATTTTTCTTTGGTTTGACAAGTTGCCAAAGAAAGACTTTTTATTTTAAACAAGCTTATCCATTTCTCTTTATTTTGTATTTGCACCATTTTAATTTCCTTGTTTCTTTAAAGAGTATTGTTCATTTAGAGTTAGTTTATCTTTTCGTTGCAGAAAAATAAAACCCTTAATATATTATGAAAATCATGTTGATTGCAATAAAAGTGCTTTATCTAACCTTAGTGAAGAAAAATGAGGAATTAGAGTCATCAAAGGAATTTTGGAGGTTACAAAAGCAAGAGTATAATAAGATTAAGCCACATGGAAAAAAATGTAAAAGTTGTGAATTTAGGAATGGTAAATGCTTCACAAAAGGTAAAGATTTGTACTTTGATGAAGCCATATATAAGATAGGAATTATTGGAATTGTTACATAAGTATAAGGATGTGTTGGTGTGGCCTTAGCAGGATATGCTTGGATTGGATTTAGATATAGTAACTCAACAGCTGCTAGTTTGGCTAAATTGTAAACTTATGAAGCAGAAGCTTATAAAGATATGCCCCGAATGGCAAGTGAAAACTGAGGAGGAGGTTAAGGAATAGTTTGGAATAGGTTTCTTGTATTGGCCTATCTAGGTTTCATCCCATTTGGATAATGAAAAATCAAGGAATCTAATTGTACTACTAAGTGTGTTCACAAGAATTAAGGTATTAAGCCCAATGACAAGATTGAAAATGGGAAGCCATGAAACATACAAGACGATGTTATTTGGCTATGAACATGGAGCTTATGAAGACCAAGCTTGAAGACTATGACTATGATTATGGAGCTTATGATCGAAGTCCAGGCTTGAAGAATTAAAAGAATTTATTTCATGTATATTGCAAATAGGACCTATATGAGTATACTCTAATTTATTACGTGAAGAAGCTCATAGGTGACCTTAGTTAGGAACTCTATAATTTCATGTCAATCATTTTATATATGTGCAAAAATTATTTCAAAGTGTTAAGTCATTTTGGAATGAAAACCTAAGGGTTATGAGGTTTAGGAAGTTCAGGTGATTGAAGTAGAGCACTTAGTCAATCAAATTGCTACTAGAAATACACAATATGAATTCAAGGTAGTTCAGGCGACCGAACTACAAAGGTCGGGCGACCGAGTTGCTACTAACTTTTGGAAATTCCAACTCCAGAAATTCGGTCAACTAGATGCCGATTTTGGGTGACCGAACACATATTACGGGTGTCTGAATCCAAAAGTCAGTAGATCGTAAGTCGCTATTGACTTTTTTGATTTTCATCTCTAGGGAATTTGAGCAACCGAATCCCAATTCAGGTGACCGAGTCAGTGAGATTTAAACCGCAGTGGCTCGAAAACGTTTAGTTTTGAAAGCAATAAATTATTTTTTAAAGCCCAATGGTCATAAAATGGCTAGTTGATTATCTTGCCTATATATGCAAGTTTATAAACTTATTTTAAGAGAAGAGAAAAGATTAGATTTGATTTGTATTATTATTTTTATTACTCATACTTGAATCCAAGCTTTCAATCTTTGTTTAAAATCTTTTTCAAACACTTCACAAAATTCTTTGTTCGTCTTTCAAGTGCTCACCTTCTAGTTACTCCTTGAGCTTCATTCATAATCATATTGAGAGTGTATTAGTGTGATATTTTTATTTTACTTATCCGCTCAAGTTTGGAGCATTCTTTGTACATCAATTTCTATTGATTCCCTATTGTAAAGGCATCTTTGCCTATTGAAGGAGCGAGGCATCTCCGCCTATTGATGGAGAGAGGCGACTATGCCTAGTGAAGGAGAGAGGCATCTCTGCCTATTGAAGGAGAGAGGCAACTCCACCTAAGTAAAGGAGAGAGGCATCTCCACCTAGTGAGGAGAACAACAACTCTACCTATTAAAGGAGGGATTATAAGGGCATCACAGCCTACTGAAAGAAAGAGGTTTCTCCACCTATTGAAGGAGTAAATAGTCGAATCCTTAAGTGGGTTACTTGAGACAAGGATCGTCAAACCTTCTAAAAACACAGTTTTTATTCTCTATTCCCTAATCTATTTAATTTGAGCACATTTGTATTTGTTTATATTTTTTGTGAATATTGATTGCACTTGCCTAGCTAGATCACTTGCCTGAAATCGTAGCAAACATCGTTTAAGTACTTGCATAAATTTTTTAAATATACAATTCACCCTCTATTGGGATTGTACCTTAACTCTCAACTGGTATCAAAGCACAGTTACAATAAGCCTAACCAATTTTGTACAAATATCACATAACAAACATTGGTGTATCCATATTTGGTGAGGGTCAATCCTCTGTAAGGCCTCCAATGTTTTGTGGTGTAAATTACACCTTTCGGAAACAAAGAATGAAACTTTTTATTTAAACAAATGGATTTGGAGGGCTTGGAGAGTGATTGTTGAAGGCAACTACATGCCCACTAAAATTTTTGGTAATAAAGAAATTCCCAAACTGGAAGATGAAATGGATGATAATGACCTACGATTAATGCAAATCAACTCTAGTGCTATAAATATTTTATATTGTGCCTTAGATGTAAATGAGTTTAATAGAACCATGGCATGTAATAGTGCTAAATAAATTTGGGAAAAATTAGAAATCACATATAAGGGGACTAAAGATGTAAAGGATAGTCAAATTGATATGCTTACTAGTGAGTATAAAGCTTTTAAGATGATTCTTGAAGAATCTATTTCTACCATGTACACTAGATTTACGCATATCATTAACTCTTTTAATGCAATTGGAAAAACTTATACTACTTATGAGTTGATTAGGAAAGTGCTTAGAGGACTACTCTCCATCTATGAGCCAAAGGCGATGACCATTACAAAAGGAAGGAACTTAAAGGTGATCACCTTAAATGAGCTTATTGGGTCACTCCTCACATATGAAATGGCAATCAATGAACGAGAAAAAAAGCCTAACAAAGCAAGAAAGATCAATGGATTTCAAAGCTTCCAAAGAAAGCTCTAGTGGTGATGAAGAAGACATGGATGAAAAAGATATAAATCACATCACTAAGAAGCTTTGAAGTTCCTTAAAAATAATTCCAAGAAAAAAAAACAAGGCAATGAATGCTACCACCTAGGATGACTCAGCTTCAAGTGATAAAGAAATATCAAACTTTTGCTTAATGGCATTAAACGATGAAGAGGCACACATCTCTCCCTCTACCTAATTTAATTATTGTAATGAATCATATGATGATTCTTGTGATGAAAGCATGTCTTATTACGAAGAACTACAAAATGAGTCATTTAAAGTGCACAAGATTCTAGAAAAAAAATGTCTAAAAAGAATATTATTTTGAAAAATGAGAATAAAAAGTTGGCAAAGGAATTAGTAGATTTAAAAAATCTCATGCCTCTATTGAAAAACAAATGGAATTGGAAATCGCTAGCTTAGAAAGTAAGGTGAGAGATTATTCTGAAATAATTTGTAAATTTACAAGTAAGAATGATGACTCAAATAAATCCTTAGGAGTTAAAAGAAATAAAGATTTGGGTTTCTATTCTAAATCCTATGGTCATAATTATTTTTATAAAAATAGGAATAACATGCCAAATCCCTCAAACAAAACATGCCTATTTTGTGAAAAGAAAGATCATGTCTGATACTCTTGCCCTTTTAGAGGTGCTAGAGGCAAAGGTAGGAAGCTAGTATGGGTAGTTAAGAAAACAAACCCCTTGGAACCCAAGGAAGAATTGGTACCAAAACAAATTGCATAATTTTCAAAATATTGCTTCCTTAGAACTTAGGATTAGTTAATAAGAATTAAGTAAATTTATTCATACATAGGTAAAAAGGGATTCAAGTTAGTTGACTCTATGAGTCATATCCCGTTTTGATTATGACAAATCACTTTGTATCTTACCTATGCACTGAGCATTTGAACATGATTACTCCTAGCATGCACTGATTGTAAGGATAAGATGGAAGCCATGGAGGAAATCAAAGTTTATACACTTGCCATTTGAAGAGCAAAGGGGAATGAAGATCCATATTTTTCATTTGTTTGCATTATTATTTTGGGTCTGTAATATTAATATGGTCTGTAATAATGCATTTGCATGCATAATAGGGATTAATGCTCAAAGGCCATAGACTAACCTTAGGATCCACAACCCTTTAATTCAAATGGTATAACCTATTCACATAGGGTTGAAAGGGATTAAAGAAATAATGGGGCAATAATCTTTAGTTTCAAAAAGCCTTGGTCAAACAAACATTAGCTGTTCAAAACATCTCAGTCGATTGACCACACCATAAAACCAATGTAAAATTTTGACCAAGGCTCAGTCGACCAACCTATTTTTTAATGTAGTGGCTATGGTCGACCATCCTCCATAATTTAGACTTTTCCACCTTCCTAGGTTGACCAGTCAATCAATTTAAAAATGTCACGGCCGACCGAAACTGCATGAGTAGCCGAACAACCTCTCATGTGGGTCGACCGGACCTATGAAGGGTTCAGTGTCACCCTCTACCAGCCAACCAAGTCATTCCTTAGTCAACCGATCTTAGCTTGAAAATTAAAATCTTTGACTTGGATGGTCAACCGGTGAATCTCTTGCTCGACCGAACCTCTCGGGTTGCCGAGTTTTTACCGCACTAATTAAGGTTAATTTTTTACTTGAACAATTTCTAAAATTCCCTCCATGTTCCCAATGGTAAAAAAAATTTGGAAATCTATATATACCCCTTCATTACTCTAGATTAGCAATTAATTAGTAAAGTGATAAGCAAAAATTCTCTCTGAACTTTTATTGTTCTTATTGTTCATATACTTTGATTTTAAAGATCATTACACACTCTCTTCTATTTTCTTCTTGCTATAAATCTTTTTAAGAAGAGAGCATTATTTGTTATACTCCTTATTTGCAAAACAATTTCAAGTTGAGAGGAGTCTTGATTTTCATTGTTGGGTGCTCATTCATACATCATTCATTAAGCTTACACTCTCACATATCCATACTCATTTTAAAATATTTCTTAAGAGTTAGCTTGTTGATTTTTCCCATATTATTTTTAATTGATAAATTTTGTTGGGAAATATCCTATTAGCATGTGACTCCTTTTGCATCCTCATTGCGAGACTCAAAAGCCTACCTTGTGCTTATTGCTAAAAATCAATTGTTAGGAAAATATCTAATATCTCCTATACTTTGCTTTAAAATATTTTTGGAGATATTATTTCAAGCTTCAGATCTTTGAAGAGTTCTTAACATATATTTTGTTTTAACTCAAAGATCATTATCTCTTACTATTTCTTTGAGAGATACATTTACACAAATTCTATTGAGCATAAATATTTATCTTATATGAGTGCATATAGTACTACATTGTGTACACATCTACTTTTGTAGAAGCATTCATAGTTGTACAAATATTTTCTATATTTTTTGTATTCCTGACGTGTGGTTGGAAGAAAATTTCACTAGCCTATAACGTACACTGGATAGACTTAGGCCCAATTAGGAAAGTTTCATACTGGTTCAGATCCGACTAGGAGAACTAGGAACACCGTCCTGTAAGGTGTATTGGTTGGGGTCAACCCTGTAATCTGACCTGGGGTTTCCCTCACCCAATAAGGAGAGGGTGTTGTAATTGGCATCGCTTCACCTGTTAAGTAAGCATTTAGTGAATCTTCTTGTTGGTGAGCTTGAGGCGAGGACGTAGGCAAGTTTGGCGGAACCTAGATAACATATTCTATATCACTCTCTTCCCTATGCTATTTAATTTCTAAACTTGAATGCTTTATTTAATCTATTGTATATGATTTATATATTTGCATATTTGAGTTATCTTGAATGATTGGGAAAATACTGAGATTGTTTTAATTGCCATAATATCTGCTCAGTTATTTAGTTGCGATATTTTTTATTACATGGAAAGACCCTTGGTTGTGAAATACTGGTTGCAATTTGAATTAAACCTAGGACAAATTTTTTAAATATCCCATTTACCCCCCCCCCCCCCCCCCCTTTTGGGATTGCACCAATTACATCAATTGGTATTGGAGCCTCATTGCAAAAAGTTTGACTGTTTGTGTTAAAGATCGCAATGGCTTAAATAGGGGTATCCCCATTCGGTAAGGGACAGTCGCTTACTAGGCCTCCTATATTTTGTGGTGTCAATTGCACCCATTGTAAATTAAGAATGAGCATATTTATAAAATCAAAAGACTAGAGGGCCTGGTAAGTGATTGCTAATGGAATCAATATGCAAACGAATGAAAATGATATTAAGTTAATGCATGCAAATTCTAATGCCATGGATATGATATATTGTGCTTTAGAGTCTAATGTTTTTCATGAGATCATGGCATGTTCTAGCACTAAGGAATTATGGGAAGAGCTTGAAAAGATATATGGAGAGACCCATGAAAATGAAACTGCCACTCCAGAAGCACCAAGCTTAAATGATTAGGTAGTGGCAAATAATGGGCAAGTAGCATAGTAGACGAAGAGGTATGTGATTCTAACTCTGCCTCTATTGGTGATTCTTGTTCTAATTGCTGCTATACATCATATGTTGAATCATCTGCTAAATCTAATGATAACATTGTTGATGTTGTATGCAATGATTCATGTTTTATTCACTTTGATAAATCTAGTGATGAATTATATGATGAGATTTATGATGAATGCACGTCTTCTCTTGAAAAACTAGAAACTACTTCATTTATAATGCATAAGGTTGTAGCTAGGATGTCTAAGAAGAAAATCTTTTTGATTAAAGAAAGTAAAAGGCTAGAAACACAATTAGAAAATCTAAAAGATCATCATGCCACCATAGAAAAAAAAATTGAAAAGATATTGAAAATTATTTGCTTGGAGGGAGAAAGGGGAGGTGATTCAGGAAGTACAACAAAAGTTAAAAATGGAGATAAAATTCATGATAAACCCTTAGGAGTTAAAAGGAATATTTCATTCAAAAAGGGTTCATTTTTTAAAATGTCGTAGTCATTTTTATGTCTCCTCAAACAAAAGTAGAACAAATAAGCATAATTTGTCGTGGACATACATAACTTGCTTATACTTCAAAAGGAAGGGGCACATTAAACATAATTGTCCATTTAGAGATGCCAGAGGCATGGGTAAGGAGAAAATGTGGATAATCAGGAAAGCTAACCCCATAGGACTTAAGGAAAAATGGATCCAAATTGAAATTACCTAATCAGTTTATCTTTCCTTAATTCCTAGGTTTAGAAGTAGTGATGACTAAAAGGCTTAGGAAGTTGATTGTGCTGAAAATGTAAAAACTTAGTATGTGCATCTACTATACAAATTTTTCATACTAAGAATCTTGGAAAAGCAAGCCAATACAAATATTCAACCTATATATCTAATCTAAACTTAATATATATATATATATATATATATATCATAATGATTGGTTAAAATATGAAAATATTGGCTATAGCATGCTAACTTTGAACTGAAAAGGAATGAGTCAATATTTGCTTAAATGAGACACTAGTCTCCACACAATCCATATCATTCCTATTTTTGTTCAAAGAAAAGGTTTAGGGCTTAACTAGCTAAAATATGTGGAACCTTGTAAATCTGAGATGAAAAACATAAATCATATCTTGAACAATATCTCAGAAGCATGCTTAAGTAAAATCCACTTCCAAATGGATAAGGCATCAGTGCCGAGTAAAAAAATCTTAATGCTTAACACATGCTAAGATGAAATTTTCATGTTAAGCTTCGTTTGTCCATTGCACAAAATTTGAGGTTTTGGGATCCATCTTATTCGATATATCTTTTAATCCTAATCTCATTCAAAATTATTTTATCACTGCAGTTCTAAGCATTGATTATCATAAATTCCAAATCACTAAGTGCTTATTAAAATACATCCTTCTTATAATCAAATTAGGGGGCATCCACCATGGAATTCAAGCTTTTCACTAAGTCATATTAAATATTTTTGTTCTGCCTAAGCTCTAACAAATCCTGAATTTTGATTCATCTCCTCTATATGAAATCTTTACCAAACCACGATCATATCTAGTAAAGACTCTCCTATTCATTGGTTCATATCCTTGGTCTACATTGTCATCATATCTAAAGGATACATTCCAATTGCGATAAGTTAGGAATCACCAAAGGGCTTTGTTCAAAACATTCATACTCCTAAACGCTCTTTGCCAACACAATTAGGACATGTTCACTTAGCACAAAAATATCTTGAATACAATCCTGCTTCTTCAAAATACTCTCATGAACTTTATAGTGATTTAAAATTTTAAGAGTATTTATCCTAACTCCCTTCATGATCTCTCAAACTTTAAGTTGAATCATTTAGAGTTTTGTGCCCTTAAAATGTGTGGAATGGCCAAAATGATTGCACTATTTTTTAAAGTAGTGGCTACGGTCGACCGTCCTCAGTAATTTGGACTTTTCCACCTTCCTAGGTCGACCGGTCAATAAGTTCAAAAATGCCACAGCCAACCGAAACCGCATAAGTAGCCAACCGACATCTTGCGTGGGTCAACCAAACCCATGAAGAGTTTAGTGTTGCCTTCTGTCAGCTAACCGAATCATTCCTTGGTCAACTGTGCTTTGCTTGAAAATTAAATTCTTTGACTTGGATGGTCGACCAGTGAATCACTTGGTCGGCCGAACCTCTCGAGTTGCTGAGTTTTTATTGCGCTAATTGGAGTTAATTTTTACTTAAACAATTTCTAAAATTCCACCCATTTCCCCAATGGTTAAACATCTTTGGAATTCTATATATACCCCTTCATTACTCTAGATTAGCAATTAAATAGCAAAGTGATTAGCAAAAATTCTCTCTGAAATTTTATTGTGCCTATGCTCATATACTTTGATTTTAAAGCTCATTGTAAACTCTCTTCTATTTTATTCTTGCTATAAATATTTTTAAAAAGAGAGAGAATTATTTTTATACTCCTTATTTGCAAAACAATTGCAAGTTGAAAGGAGTTTTCATTCTCATTGTTGTGTGCTCATTCATACATCATTCTTTAAGCTTACATTCTCACATATCCATACTCATTTTAAAATCTTTCTTAAGAGTTAACTTGGTGACTTTTCCCACATTATTTCTAATTGATAAATATTGGTGGGAAATATTCTATTAGCTTGTAAGTCTTTCTACATCCTCATTGCAAGACTCAAGCCTACCTTGTGCTTAGTGCTAAAAATCATTTGTTAGGAAAATATCTAATATCTCTTTTACTTTGCTTTAAAATATTGTTGGAGATATTATTTCAAGCTTTAGATCTTTGAAGAGTTCTTAACATGTATTATGTTTTAACTCAAAGATCATTATCTCTTACTATTGCTTTAAGGGAAACATTTACATAAACTCTATTAAGCATAAATCATTATCATACATGAGTGCATATAGTACTTAACTATGTACACATCTACTTTTGTAGGAGCATTCATAGTTGTAAAAATATTTTCTATATTTTTCGTACTCCTGATGTGTGGTTGGAAGAGGATTTCACTTACCTATAACGTGCATCGAATAGACTTAGACCCGATTAAGAAAGTCCTAAACTGGTTCAGACCCGGTTATGAGAACTAGGAGCACCGTCCTGTAAGGTGTATTGGTTAGGGTTCGCCCTGTTATGTGACCTGGGGTTTCCTTCACCCAATAAGGAGAGGGTGTGGTAATTGGTGTTGCTCCACCCGTTAGGTGAGCATTTAGTGAATCCTCTTGCGGGTGAGCTTGAGGCGGGGACATAGGCAAGTTTGGCCGAACCCCGATAACATATTCTGTGTCACTCTATTCCCTATGCTCTTTAACTTTTGCACTTGAATGCTTTATTTAATCTGCTATATATGATTTATATATTTGCATATTTTAGTTATCTTGAATTATTGGGAAAATACTGAGATTGTTTTAATTGCCATAATATCTACTCAGTTATTTAGTTGCAATATTTCTGATTACATAGAAAGACCCTAGGTTGTGAAATACTTATTGCAATTTGAATTGAACCTAGAACAAATTTTTTAAAATATCAAATTCACCCCCCCTCTTGGGATTACACCAATTACATGAAAGTTTTTTTATCAAGTCAAAATAAAATATTCCATCTGTGCTTAATCTATGAAATTTTCCTTAATTATTATTGTTAATGCAAAAGCATTCTCTTCCATAGGAAAACTTTACCAAACCACGATCAAAATCAATGAAGAATCATCTATTCATAGTTTTTGTATCCTTGCTAAAACTTATGAAAATATTTGTAGGGTACCTTTCCATTTGTGGAAAATCTAGAATCACCAAGAGCATTGTTCAAGAAAGCATCGTATAATTCTACATGTTCATTGCCAAAATAGTTAGGACATACTTGACATGCTTAATCCACAAGCATGAAAATAATATGCTTATTTTTGAAAAATTCCATATTCCCTAATCAGCTCTTAACCCTTTATCAAATACTTGGTAAATCTTTACATAAGGTAACTCCTTGCTTTTCACTTTAAAACATAGGCAATTATTTTAGACCTTTAGAACCCAACAAGGTTTTTGGTGCAATTAAAGAAGAAATGGGTTAAGACAATTTTGGACATTAGTTCCTAGGCCTATTGATCACATGAATATATGAAATAAATGGAAACAAATTAAAAATAAAAAAATTAATAATAAAATGGCATTGTTGTCCTTAACTGAGCTAGGATGATTGCACTAGGTTTCAACCAAGAAGAAGGTATCAATTTCAAAGAAACCTACACACCAGTAGCTAAATTGAAAAGTCATTTTCATATTATATTGCCTTTGCATCCCATAAAGATTTCATGTTTTATCAAATGGATGCTACTCGAAATTTAAAAACCCTTACTCCCATGTTGAAATACAAACAATTGGTATAACCACCCGCGCTGAAAAATAAATCTTTTAGCCCTTCTCTACTCACCCAAACATTCAAATTTTAAATGAGATGATACTCAATTTGATAAAATAGAGCAAAAGGAGGGAGTTAGCGAAAAATGCAAAATGAATGAAGAACACAATATGCAAAATGAATGAACTTAAAGCGGGAGGTTAAAACAAAGTCTTATCAATTGATAATATCAAAAGAAGGAGAATTTTAGTTGCAATATGAAGAATTAAAAGTATTCATGATGTTCGGTATTAGAAATATTATGAACTTTAAATTTAAGCCATGGAGTTCAAAAGTCTAAGCGTATAAGAAATAGTTGAAAATTCTTCTAAAGTCATACTATAATTTTTGAATGTATTATGTTTAGATGACGCCTTTTGCTAATGTCAAAAGGGGGAGAATTATAAGAAAAATGGTTATTAAAGCTAATATGGTTAAATTTATGAGAATTATGAGGAAAATACCCTTTGAAACTAATATAGTTAAAATTGAGCTTAAACGATTATAACTTGAAAAATTCTAAATCTTAATCTTAATATGCCTAGCATGCTTTACCTTGCCAATTTTTATTTTGTTCATATTGTGAGGAGGAGTCTTGTAAAGGCAACCTCATTTTGCTCCTTGTTTTTTAGCATAAAAAAGGGGGGACATTGTTGGCCTATCTAGGTTTCATCCTATTTTCATAATGATAAACCAAGGCATGTAATTGTGCCACTAAGTGTGTTCACAGAAATTAAGGTATTAAGCACAATAACAAGATACAAATTGGAAAACCATGAAGCCTACAAGACGATGTTATTTGGCTATGAACATGGAGTTTATGAAGACCAATCTTGAAGACTATGGCTATGATTATGGAGCTCATGAAGTCCATGCTTGAAGAATTAAAAGAACTTATTTCATGTGTATTGCAAATAAGACTGATGTGAGTACATTGTCATTTGTTATGTAAAAAAGCTTATAGGTAACTTTAGTTAGACCCTAGGCACTCTATAATTTCATGAAAATCATTTTATAAATGTGGAAAAAATATTTCAAAGTGTTAAAATAATTTTTGGAATGAAAAACTAAGGGTCTTGAGGTTTAGGAAGTTTAGGCAACTGAAGCAGAGCATTCAGTCAACTGAATTGCGACTAGAAGTGCACAATATGACATCCAGGTAGTTCAGGTGACCAAACCCTAGAGGTCGGGTGACCGAGCTGCTACTGACTTTTGAAAATTCAAGCTCCAGAAACTTAGGCAGCCGAACACAGAGTTCAGGCGACCGAACACATAGTTTAGGCGACCGAATCCAAAAGTCAGTCGACCGTAAATCGCTACTGAATTTTATGATTTTCATCTCCAAGGAATTCAGGAGATTGAATCCCATTTCAAGTGATCGAGTTGGGGGGATTCAAATCACAATGGCTAGAAAATGGCTAGTTTTGAAAGCAATAAATTATTTTTTTAAAGCCCGATAGTCATAAAATGGCTAGTTCATTATCCTGCCTATAAATACAAGTATCTTACACATACTTGAATCCAAACTTTTGATCTTTGTTAAAAATCTTTTTAAAGCACTTTGCAAAATTCTTTATTCATCTTTCAAGTGCTCACCTTTTAGTTACTCCTTGAGCTTCATTCATAATCATACTGAGAATGTATTAGTGTGAAATTTTTATTGTACTTATCTGCTCAAGTTTGGAGCATTCTTTGTACATCAATTTCCACTGATTCCATATTGTAAAGGCATCTCTACCTATTGAAGGAGCAAGACATCTCCACCTATTGAAGGAGAGAGGTGACTCTAACTAGTGAAGGAGAGAGGTATCTATGCCAACGACATCCAAATTTTCCTATCGATCTCATTTGTTCGAGTGGTCGCATACAAATTGTCTTGATTAAAATTTATCTAAATGATATTGATTACCATGATTACCATTCATCCAAATTTTCTTGATTACCATTTATCCAAATTGTCTTGACTACTATGATTACCATTCATCCAAATTGTCTCCAAGTTGTCTGGACTATCTCGTTAATTCAAGTAGTTTTTTCTGTGTTGTCTTGTCGACTTGAGAGTTATCACCCAAGTTATTCCAACTATCTCGCTTAATCAAGTAGTTATTCTAGCCACCTCAAAAGGATGTGTGGCATTGTGGGTTCCCTAAATCTAAGTGGTTCCTTTTCTAGTTATCTTGACTATTTTGGAGGCATGAGGCATTGAAAGTTTCCAAATCTAAATAGTCCCCTTGAGAGTTCCCAGATCTAAGTAGTACAATTCGAAATTGCTATAATCCACCCCTCTTTGATTAAATGTAGCTTGAGCTAGTTTCAACAAGTCAATATGAAATCCTAGACATCTTTCTTTTTTGTGGTTCGCATAAAATCTGTGTCTTTTATCTTTATAGACTTGTTGCTAAAAGACAACATAGGTTGACTCCTACAGTTACTTTAAAAGCAACAAACTATAAAGAGGGGCATTTGTAGACATCCAATTTTAACCTAGCTCCTTTTTAGTAGGGTCTCTTGTAATGACCCATGGAATATTGGTATTTAAATATTAAAGAGAGAGGGAAATGGAAGGTGGCAGCAAACTTCGTCGACAAAGGAGGAGTTCGTCAACGAATTATCTATTAACCTCCTCGACGAGGTGACGTGGCTCATTGACGAGAAGATACCGAGAGGATATTTGGGGTGACTCTAAATTTCGTTGACGAAGGGGAGATCTTGTCGACGAATTTCCTATTGACCTCCTTGATGAGGTGACGTGGCTCCTTGACGAAGATACTAGTATAAATTGTGTGAAATTCGGGTTTAAACGCAGAAAATTGGAAAAAAAAATCATTCTCTCTCTCTCTCCTCTATGATTTCTCTCTCCTCTCTCTTCAATTTCGGCTCCTTCATTCACTGAATCAATGATCCAAGACCACCACGACGCTCTTGGGGAAGTTCTCTCCAAATTTGCTGGAGTGAATCGTTGGTGGAAGCAAGTTGAAATTCATCCCTGAGTTAAGGTAAGGCTCTTTATTTGAAATTTGGTCTTTCCACAGTTAAAGGAAATGATGTACTCGAATAAATACTGAAGTTTAGTTTTGGGAATTATCATTTTCAGGGTACTGCTCAGGGTTTCCTATGGGTGTAAAACTAGTATTATAGAGGGGTTTTTCAGTTGCCAGGTAAGGGGATAAATTAAAACAGTTGTTTTTCATTGAAATTACTATTATTTAATAGTAGAATAATTTTCAGAAAGCATGTGATTATATATGAGTATAATTGAGAAAATGTAAGTTTGGGAAATACTGCAATTGTACAGGAAATGTGATTTTAGAACGGAATATATGGTTTCATTCAATTTGTGTGGCGTGAATATTGTTATATATATATATATATATATATATATATATATATATATTATACCATGTTAAGTTATATTTACAAAATAAAGCATATTTACAAATATTTTCAGGAATAACATGATAAACACAGTAATTTCATATTCAAAGTTCCCTTCTTTAATTGACACGTGCTTTAATGTTTCCTTAAGTAGGTTAGGGTTTCCATTCTTGCTTTTTAATTTAGTCAATGTTAGTTTTAAGGTTTAAATTGCGTGTTATTTAAATTGTCAAAAGTGAAATTGAACCATCATGAAAATCTTGAATCTGAACCGAGTTCAGTACTGTTTTGTTTTCGATTGGACGAAAGTAAAATCTGAGATTAAAACGCATTCCCTGAGGAGAGAATCCACCTATACTTGCTGAGTTTACTAATGTTATCTCTGAACCTCCAAATGAATTACCCCCAATGAGAGATATTCAGCATGTATAGATCTTGTTCCAAGATCATCTTTGCCTAATTTGCCTCACTAGAGGAAGAATCCTAAAAAATATGAAGAATTGAGAAGGCAAGTTGAAGAGTTGAGAATTAAAGGATTTATTTAGGAGAGTATGAGCCCATGTGCACGTCTCGCCTTTCTTACTCAAAAGAAATATAGAACATAAAGAATGTGCATTGATAGTAGAGCCATTAACAAAATCATTTTCAAATATAGGTTTCCTATACCTAGTTTAGATGATATGTTGGATCAAATGGTAGGATCCAAAATATTTTCAAAATTTGATCTTAAAAGTGGATACCACCAAATTAGAATTAGACCTAGAGATGAATGGAAAATAGCCTTTACGACTAAGGACAATTTGTACGAATTGTTAGTGATGCCATTTGGTTTTACCAATGCACTAAGCACTTTCATGAGAGTGATGACCCAGATTTTGAGACCCTTCATTGGGCATTTCCTTATTGCCTACTTTGATGACATTTTTTATTTATTGTCAAATGAGGAAAGTGCATTTAGATCATTTAAGAAGAGTGTTTGAAGTTTTAAGAGAGTAGAAGATGTATGCAAATCTGATGAAGTGCACCTTCATGAATCCTAAGGTAATTATTAAAGGATATGTTGTATCTAAGAGTGGAGTTTCGGTTGACCCTGAGAAGGTCAAGGCTATCCAAGATTGGCCTACCCCCAGAAACATTCATGAAGCTCAAAGTTTCCATGGGTTAGCCACATTCTATAGGAGATTCATTAGGAATTTCCACACCATCATGGCACCCATTACCAATTGTCTAAAGAAAGGAGATTTTGTGTGGCCTAAGGCTGCAACCAAAGCCTTTTTATACATAAAAGATCGGATGACGAAAGCCCTTATGCTACACCTCCCGGACATTCATAAATTATTTGAAGTAGCTTGTGATGCTTCCGGAGTTGGCATAGGAGGAGTGTCGAACCAAGAGGACCATCCTATAGCCTTCTTCAGTGAAAAGTTAAATGATGCCAAGCAACGTTACTTAACTTATGATAAGGAGTTCTATGCTGTGGCCCAATCCTTAAGGCACTGGAGACACTATTTACTCCCTCAGGAGTTTGTTCTCTTTTCAGATCACTAGGCCCTTAGGTACCTAAGCGCACAAAAGAAACTCAATCATAAGCATGTAAAGTGGATTGAATTTATCCAACAGTATACCTTTGTACTTAAACACCGCGCCGGTGTTGAAAATAAAGTTACTAATGCTTTAAGTCAAGTAGTGGCCACTTTACAAATGTTGGACGTAAAAGTGGTAGGTTCTAAGAGCATAAAAAAGGAGTACTCCCAATCTTCAAATTTTTGTGACATTTTCTCTAATTTTTTACAAGGTCTACCCAGATCCCATCCAGACTATGTGATCCATGGAGGATTCCTATTTAGGGGAAGTAGATTGAGTATCCCCTCTACGTACCTTCGTGAAGAATTGATATAGGAATTGCACGTAGGCGGTGCTGCAAGTCACTTTGGTAGGGATAAGACCATAGCCATTCTAGAGGATAAGTTCTTTTGGCCTAGTATCAAAAGGGATGTAGCTGGAGTTGTGTCTCACTGTGGAACTTGCCAATATGCAAAGGGTAGAAAGCAAAATAGTGGTCTTTACACTCCTTTACCAGTACCACATACCCTTTGGCAAGACATTAGTATGGATTTTGTGTTAAGACTTCCTCGGACTACCAGGAAGAATGACTCTGTGTTTCTTGTCATGGACAAGTTCTCTAAAATGTCTCATTTTATTCCATGCAACAAAACAATGATGCTTCAAAAGTTGCCTCCATTTTTTTAAAGTAAGTGGTGTGATTGCATGGTCTTCCCAAGACCATTATTTCAGATAGGGATATGAAGTTTGTCAGCTATTCTTGGAAAACTTTGTCCGCAATGCTAAGTACTAAGCTTCAATTTTTGAGTGCTTACAATCCCCAAACTGATGACCAAACCGAGGTAGTAAATAGGAGTCTAGGAGACCTACTAAGGTGCCTTGTAGGAGATAACATAGGTTCATGGGATTTGTGTCTTCCGATAGTTAAGTTTGCATTTAGTAGCTCCATGAATAGAACGATAGGTCTTAGCCCTCTTCAAGTCGTCACTGGTTATAAGCCTCGGAAACCAATCGATCTTGTCCCCTTAACTCCACAGGTTAGAGTGAGCGAGAAGGCTGAAGCATTTGCTAAACACATACATAACCTACACCTTGAAATTAGAATGAAGATCAATTTAAATAATGAACATTATAAATCTATTTCTGATATTCATCGTAGGTTTCAAGAATTTTAGAGGGTGATATGGTCATGATCCGTATTTGTCCCAAACGGATTTCGGTAGGAAAGGTAAGAAAGTTATATGCCAGGAAAATGGGTCCTTTCAAGATTTTAAAGAAAAACAGTTCTAATGCTTATATGATTGATATTCCCACTTAATTTGTCATTAGTAATGTGTTTAATGTTCAAGATTTAACCCCATTGCCTGAAGCTTCTACTTTAATGGAACCTTCTATTTCTAACTCTGCAGGTGACCCCACACCACTCTCCACTCATCATGAACCCCGGACAACAGAAATTGCCTTTGCTACCATCATTATCGATATCCAACAACCGTGATGATATTAAGGAAATCTTGGATGACAAAACCATGATCATACGAGCTGGATCTCATTAGAAATTCTGATCAAGTGGAAAGGTAAACCAATTTTAGAGCGTAGCTGGATTTTGAAGGAAAATTTACTTTGTCTAAATTTGGAACTCTATTCCCAATATTTTGCTTCTCATTCTTCAAAGAAGAATTCTTTTGGGCCCGGAAGAGATGATGGGGATTGGCAACCACTTCCCCTCTCATTCGCTGACATGTTCACAGGTGGACGACCCTCGGATATCCACAATATTTGTTAGACATTGAAGACTTCATGGAGATGCTAGAAGACTTCAGAATAAAGAAGCCCAAATAGTGATTGTTGCATATCCGAGCCCTAGCTCCTGTAGGTCCCACTCGGATCTACTGAGCCCACACAGTCCCACACGCTACTCTAGGCCCCCATACCTTGGGCCTCCACTTTTGAATTTATTTTCATTTAGTTAATTACATTATGAGTTGTGAGAGGTATTTAATTGAGTGATTAAAAATTTTTAATTTTGAACATTAGATAAGTTATTTCCCATGCTTGTATAGAGACGTTTATGTCATTTATCATTTAGGTTTTTACTTTACCATATATATTGCTTTGTAAACATTGGAAGAGGGGAGTTAGATTATTATTTATTAAATAAAGGTTCTTCCTTTGAAAGCTTATAGCTTTGTTCCAATCTTTGCGATTGAGTGGTGAGAGCCTATGGCATTCTCCTTGGAGAATAGTTGGCATGAGACCAATAACCTATCCAACATCTATCTATGACAATCCATCCACTACAAATATCCATGTCGGAGCCATCCATATCAATCGCATTCAAACAACAACAACCATCAACCTTTACACTGATTCACCACGATCTTAACGAATTTCTTGGTTTGAGTCACCTTCATGATCATTGGTAAGTTATTCAAACGATCCACACGATAAAACTCATCTCAAATCATCCATAACTTTGTTTACCCTCTTTTTTTAAGATTACATATGTTGTAGTTTCGAAAATCCCCAAAAAATTCCCATTTTTAAGTCGACCCTTTGTTGTCCAATCGGCTGGACACCAGGGCCCAGTCGTTTGACTCCCTGACTGCTCTCAGGATCTCCTAAATTTCTCAATCAGTCCCCTGACCTTCCTTGATTTAGTTGACTAACTCCTGGTTCACTCTCGGTATTTCACCCTGATCTCAGTCAGTCGCTTAACCCTCCTCCCTAGTCGCCTGAGGACCCTAAAACTTGAATTTCTCATTAGTTATACACATGTTTGCTTGCTAATGAAGGGGAATATGATTATGGTAGCTTAGAATTATTGTCTTGAATGATTTAAGAGTATTTCCATGGCATGTAACTTGATTCTTTTTGAAAAAACCACCTGGGATTGAATTTGAATCCAATTATACACCTTTTTAAAATCCTTGGACCACGTGATAAAGCATGATTTTGTTGTTTATGTTTGGTTGATTAAGTTCTCATTTCAAATTTTTTCTCATGTGTGTGTTGATTGAGGATTGAAACAAGTAGAACTAGGCCACCCCACCACATCCTACATATCAAGCACCTGCCCTTCCGGCTCCGTCAATGATGACCACTCTCATTTTTCTAGTAGATGTCCCACCGACCTTAGCACTTCTTCAAGGGAAGCCTCCTTTTAGGCTATCCCTTGATGTCATTCCATTCATATGCCACCTAGTACATGATGGGACTCTTCCTAGGGACTTTCTCAAGCCATATACCTCATGTATGCCCCCTCCTCCTCCACCACGTGCCACTGCTCATGATTCGCCAGTTGTGTTTGGCGATGTTTCTAATGAGGAAAAGGCTACTTTGAGCCTGCACTCTAGTGCAGCTTGCTGTTATGATGAGGGTACTCCTTCTAATGCATTTGGAAACTTAAGAGGTGGTGATTCTAATTACAATGCCAATGGGTCTATCAAGGAGGACTAGGATAGGGTTCAATGCTTGGGATCTTTTGTTGCTCTTTCTTTATATGTATTGTGCTCGAGCACACTTTTTTTTTTCCTTTTTTTTTCTTTCCTTTTATTTGTATTTTCTTTTCTGATTTATCACCATGCTTTTATCAGTTGTACTTTGTGCATGTGTTGTATCTATCTCTTATGTATTGCCTTTGATATTAATGAAATTACATGGTGCTTTTGACTTGTCTTTTGTGCTTCGTTGTATCATTACATGTTTTTGCTATTTTTGGATTTTATATGGTTGTTACTTATGCAGGTACACTTATTGATCTTTTAGCCCCGTGCAGTTTTTCCCTCTCTTTCTTTCCAGGTTCTTTCTTTCCATACTTCAATAGGGACACTGAAGTTTTAAGTTAGGGGTTTGGGGTTTGAAAAATACTACATGACACATGTTGAGCACAAAAGTGACATACTTTAAAAATTAAAAAAATTCAGTGACATTAATTATTTTATGCCATGATAACACTGTTATGCCCTTTACATACTTCTATATCACCTACATGTTACATAAGTAGGCTTTTCATTTATATGACCTTGTTATGCTCACTAACGAAGTAGTGAGTTACTTGTACGTAGTTTCACATAATATAGCCAATGTGTTGTTTTGTCACTCTATGACGGTTGACTATTCGTTCATTTGTTTTTATACTATTATGTAAGCTCTTGTATTCATATGGCACTTCACAAGGCTATGGAGCACTTTCGCATGATTTGTAACACTTAGGGTTCCTTGAGAGCACTCAGAAAAAACACGTGGCGACTATGACACCTTGTGAGGTTATTTTGAGCCTTTCATTTTTTTTTTATAAGTTTTTGACATTAAACTCTGAGTTCATGAAAGTTAACTTTCCTTTTTTGGATATTCCTTGCATGCTAGTCTCGGTTTTTTCATTTGCTAGCTAGTGGTGATGTCTAGTGTGGAGATATAAACCTATGTCTTGTAGCCTACTAAAGACGTGAGAATTAAGCCACCCCTAGAGATAGAAATATTTCATGGAACTCTTTTTCGAGCTTAGACTCCTTTCAGTCGCATGAAGAGGACAAAGGTTGTGAAAATTGTCCTAGCTGACCATGAAAGAAAAATGAAAAAAGAATGAGCAGAAGAGAAAAAGTAACTGAAAAATACATAGAATACCTGCTCCGAATATAAAAGGGTCAAGCTAGGGACACAACACACATGATCCTGCACATATGAAGCTTCTTCACGCTTGGTTTATGGATAATTCAATCTAGGGTGGTCTTGGTTGGATGTGACAAGTAAGTAAGAAGGCGCTAGGATGAAGGACCCAACACCTCATTTATAGGTTGGATCCCATTCTTATTAGACTAGTTCACTCGATTTTTAGCATTAGCTCTTCAAAGTATGTGGGTTGTTTGATGATGACATTCTTCCTCACATATAAGAGTGAACCAATATTCTTGAGTGTTTTTGAGAGTATACCAGTGAGGCCAAGTCAAGATGACCATTTTGTAGGTATCCAAGGGCAACTTGAGTGTGATGAATCATTTACTTTACACATGCCTCTTGAATTTTCCTATTTATACTTGAATTTATATTATGATATTAAATTTAAATTGCAATTTTTGGTTGATTCTTTATGAGTTGTTGATGGCTATACAATGTTCAGACTTGCATGAGTGATTTACTTCAAAGTTCTTTGTATAATGAAGTTATGCTAGAAAAGTCCTGTGTGTAACTAAGTTTTATTCTTGTACGTGAAACGACATGATTGTGTTACATGTGATCTTATTTGATGCCCTCCAATATTGGTGTTGGTTTAAAGCCTTGTTACATATAGTAAATGCATTTGTGTTTCCCATGAAAAAGGAGGTAAATAGGATTTTCTAGTTTTCTTAGCTTTTGTTTTTCTAGAGGACAAGAGAGTGTAAGTTCAGGGTTGTGATGAGTCCCCAAAATGCACTATTTTAGGTTCCCATTTACCTTTGTTTTGTCTTCATTTATCTTGTAAATACCCTTTCTTATCATAGTTCGTAGTTATGCAAGGTTAGTTCATGTTTTAGGAAAAACGGGTTAAAATCGAGGAGTCAAGCAATACGAGAAGCTAAGGGAGTATTTAGGAAGCACAAAGCTCAAATCAAGTGCTCAATGAAGCTCCTAAAGCCTCAATTCATTAAATGAAAGAAGACATGGTTTGACAATATGGTGCGACTAGCAACACAAGGGGCGACTAGGTCACAAGCTGTAGACTCCAAGGTTTAAGACTAAAAGTGAATTGCTGCCAGGTTGACCAAGTGTTTGACCAAGTGATCCTAAGGGGCCACTAGGTCAACATACTGAAGCTGAATGAGCTAGAGATACTCAGAGTCTCGACCAAGTGCTCGACTAGGGAGACCATGAGGGGCGACCAAGTCAAGATCCTGAACTTTCCTAAAGATAGAGATCTTGTAAGTCTCGACCACCTAGACTCAAGAGTGCAACTAGGTTGTGAAGGCCTAAATTTGAATTCCTAATTTCCTACTAGCCTCGACCAAGGCTCGACCAGAGGAGAATAGGGGTGTGACTTGGTTGATAGACACAAACTGCATCCCGAGATTTTTGCAGAACTTTCCTATTTTTAGTTTTAAACCTTGTCAACCCTATTAGGTATAAATAATAGCTTTTTATATGTTCTTAGGGTTCCTCTTTGGCCTCTCCTAGGTTAGTGATAGGCCTAGGAAGCCATTCAGAGCCATGTAGACTAGGATTTACTACTTTTCTTTTCAATTCCTATACTGGTTTGTGCCAAGATTCTTCAAAGGCCTGTGACAACCTGTGAGTTCCTTGTGCTACCACATAGATAGATGGTCTTTTGATTATATTCTCGGTCGTTAGTGACAGATGTTCAAGTTTCAATTGAATGATTTTTACATGCTTTCCTTTATATGCTTTATTTTACTGCTTTCCTTTGCATGCTTTCTTCACATGCTTTCATTTCAATACCATGCAAGTTTACATCTTTGAGTGTGATGATACTCTAGGGTAAAGGATAGCCTAGCTAGGGATTCGGTCCCCTATATGGATTAGGCTACGATTCATATATGGGGTGATCTTGTGATCATTGTGATATAGTATACCATGGTTTCCAATCATGCTATGGACGATTGGTGCACCTTCACTACTCTATGTCATTGAATGATTCACTTAGTCATTAACCTAAGATGAATAGCTGATCAGACATAACTAGCGTGCACAACAGTCTAAGCGTGCTTTATACTCTGAAATATGCTTTCAAGGAGTAAAGTTAAATATAGACTTACTACTTTCAATAGTTGTTAGAAAAATATTTTCAAAATCTCTTATTTTTCCCTTTCTGCACAAAGTGTAGTAAATTAGGCTAGAAATTGTTAACAACTACACCATTCCTTAAGGACTGACACCCCACTTACTCACTCTTCTACTGAACTTTGGAGTAGTTAGGTTTATAAATTTTACTTTTAGTAGTTAAGGACCCAAGCCTACCAGTATCCCCACTTGCACCACTAGTGGGTAGCGAGTGTGGATTGATTACAAGAAACTTAATAACTTTACTTGCAAGGACCACTTCCCATTGCCATTCATTGATCAAATCCTAGAAACCCTAGTAGGCCTTAACTTCTAAGGTTTTTTGGATGAGTACTCTAGGTATAATAGAGTTGCTGTCCACCTAGATGATCAGGAGAAGACCACCTTCACCTGCCTATTCAGAACCTTTTCCTATAGAAGGATGCCTTTCAAGCTACATAATGCACCCGTGACCTTTCAACGGTGCATGCTATATAGCCATTTTCTCTTATATGGTTGAAAAATTCCTCGAGGTGTTCATGAATGATTTTTTTATGTTCAGATCCTCCTTTGAAGCATGCTTGGAGAACCTATCCAAAGTTCTCAAAAGATACGTGGACAAGAACATAGTTTTGAGCAAGAAAATGAGTCATTTTATGGTTCAAGAGGGCATAGTGTTCGGAAACACTGTTTCCACTAAGAGGATCGAAGTCGATAGAGCCAAGGTAGAGTTAATTTCAAAACTTCCTCCCCCTACCTCCATTAAACAAGTTCAGTTGTTCTTAGAGCACATTGGTTTTTACCAGCGTTTCATCAAGGATTTTAGCAAAATTTCTCAGCCTTGACCAACTTATTAGTCAAAGATGCACCTTTGAGTTCGGTAAAGATTTTATGATTGCATTTGAAACTCTTATGACTCTTCTTTCTCCCGCTTCGATCATGCAGCCCCCGAATGGTCTCTCCCTTTCGAGATCATGTGTGATGCGTCGAATTACACTATAGGGGTAGTGTTGGGGCAATGAGCTAACATATTGCCTCAAATGATTAACTACGCAAGTAAGACTCTTTAAGGACCTCAATTATACTACACTACCACCGAGACAGATCTTCTAGCAATAGTGTTCACACTTGATCAGTTTCGCTCTTATCTCATATGGTCAAAGGTCTTCATTTATCCGATCATGCTCCTTTGCGGTACCTTTTTATGAAGAAAAAGACCAAACCTACTGATGATTCTCTAAAATGCATGATTTTAGGCCCTTAATTACCTTTGTCTATCCTCGTTCATCTTGTATGTAACCCTTTGTTAACATAGTTCGTAGTTATGCAAGGTTTGTTCGTATTGTAGGAAATGTAGGTTAAAACCAAGGAGTTAGCCATTACGAGAAGCCAACAAAGTATCTGGGAAACTTAGAGCCAAAATCATATGTTCAACCAACTTTCAAGGGCCTCAAAGCATCAAAAGGAAAAGAAGACTAGGCTCAACCAAGGGGTGCGACTGGCAGCACAAGGGGTGACCAAGTCATCCACTACAGACTCCAAGGTTTAGACTGAGATCAAAATGCTGCAAGGTTCGACCAATTGTTGAACCATGTGACCCCCAAGGGTGACTAAGGTGAGATGCTAAAACCTACTGAGCTAATAACTATTGAGAGCATCAACCAAGTGGTCGACCAAAAGACCTCCAGGGGCGACTATGTCAAGTTCCTAGAATTTCCTAAAGATCGAGATCCTGTAAGTCTCGACCATCAACTCGACTAGCAAGATCCGTCATAGTGATTGAGTCAAAGACATTGAAAATTCGAATCCTTGATTTCCCATGAGTCTTTACTAGTGCGCAATCAGGGAAAGCATGGGAGCAACTTGGTCGATAGCGACGATCTTCTGCGTGAGATTTGATGAAAAGTTTCCTAATTTGAATATTAAACCTTATAAACCCTAATGGGTATAAATATTAGCTATGAACATGTTCTCTTGGCTCCTTTTTGGCCAATTTTGGGTTAATGACAGACCTAAAATGCCATTGAGAGCCGACCTTAAAGTAGATTTAATTACTTTCCTATTTTGATTTTCTTTTGTAATTTTGATCGTTAGTGTTAGATGATTTGTTCGTCATGAAAAGCCATTTTTACATGCTTTCCTCGTAGATTAGATGATTGTTTGATTGTATTCTTTGGTGTTAGTGACAGGCACTCGGTTGCAAGAGGATTGATCATTTTACATGCTTTCTATTTACTGCTTTCTTTACATTCTTTGATTTACTATTTTGATTTATTGCTTTGGTTGTGTTGATGCCCTAAGAGATATGATAAAACTTCTATAGATTCAGTCAGTTATATGTAATAGGTTGCAGATCTAAAAAGGTTTTCATGATCATTGTGATAGGGTATACTCCGGTTCTCGACCATGCTCCAGACGGTTGGGGTACCGTTGCAACCTATGCCATCAAATGGCTCCTTTCACTGTGTAACCCTATTATGGATAATTGAATGAGCATAGATTTCGCACCGACATCCTAGGTCATATTTAGGATTGAACATTGCGTTGTAGGAGTAGAGTTAATTTAGACTTACATGCTTTCAAGTAGTTGTTAGAAAACATCGTTAAAAATCCCACCTTTTCACTTCTTTTTACAGAAAGCCTTAATAAACAAATTTGGAAGTGGTTGATGACTGTACTCTAATCCTTGTTGATTGATACCCGACTTCCCCACTTTCTACTAAACTTGGGAATAGTTAGGTTTTATAAATATTTTTTTGGTAGTTAAGGACCCAAGCCTTGGTGAGCCTACCAAATTTTAGCACCGTTGCCAAGGACTTGATTACGGTTATTAGCCAACTTCTAGTTTAGCGTGTTATTGCTTTGTTTTTCTTTCTTTGCTCTTATTTTCTTTTGTTTTTGTTTTTGTTTCATATATTGAAGTCTTGATTCTATGTGCTTAATTTGTTTATACTAGGTTTGCGTTCTCTGGATCCCGAGTTAGTACCTATAGACCTCGAGATTGAGAGATCCCATAGGTCCCTTAAGAAACCCACTTTGAATCATGACTTTGCAGAGTCATTTGAACTTAAAGTAATGGTTGAATGTCCATTGGTTCCCGCTATTTAAATACCAGAACTCCAAGCTCCCCGCCAACCTATGGTGGTGGAGCAACCACTTAGCCCTCTTAGGGACTATTTTGTACCCAACACTTACACCTCTCCATCATGCATCCGATTCCTGGATGTCAATGAGGCTTAATTCAAAATCAAGACTTCGATCATCTCGATGCTTCCCACCTATTATGGGAATTCTAATGAATATCCTTACAAGCATCTAGATGAGTTCCTCGACATCTATTTCACCCTCTGCATCCACAATTTTAGTGATGAAGCCCCCCGCTTAAGGATTTTCCCATTCTCTCTGAAGGATAAGGCGAAATATTGGCTAACGTCCTTAGAGCTGAACTCGGTGACCAAATGGGCCACCATGTGGCACAAATTCCTCAAAAAATACTTCCTAATTGGGAAGACTAACCAGCTTAGGAGAGTCATCACTAGTTTCTCACAGATAGATGGTGAGCAATTTTTTGAGACTTATGAGCTCTTTAGGGACCTTCTATGTACATGCTCACAACATCAAGTCCCTACATGGCAATTAGTTCAAAAATTTTATGGGGGGTTAGTTGAGCATGATTGGTCTATGGTCGACACATCATGTGGAGGTACTTTCCTCATAAATGGTAGCCAAAGTGCTTCAGAGCGGATTCTTTTGGCCCACACTTTTCTAGGATGCTCAAGAGTTTTACAGAGCGTGTTTGAGGTGTCAGTAGACTAGGAATATTTCCTAGTGTGAAATAATTCCTTTGAACCTTATTTTAGTGGTCGAGCTCTTCAATGTGTGGGGGATAGATTTTATGGGTCCATTCTCTCCCTCTATTGGGTACGAGTATGTACTCGTGGCGGTAGACTATGTTTCAAAGTGGGTAGAGTCAGTTGCAACTAGGACCAATGACCATCGAGCAGTCATTAAATTTCTTAAGGGTCTCTTTAGTCATTTTGGTTGCCCTCAAGCTATCATTAGCGATGAGGGAACTCATTTCCTCATTCTTCATTTTACGGCAATCCTTCACAAATATTTCATCACGTACCATCCACAGATCAATGGACAAGTTAAGGTATCGATCCATGAAATCAAATGCATCCTTGAGAAAACTGTGAGGCCGAATAGAAAATATTGGTCATCTTGGCTAGGCAATGCTCTGTGGGCGTATAGAATGACCTACAAAACCCCTATCGATATGTCCTCATATCGATTAGTATATGGTAAGGTGTTTAACCTCCCGGTTGAGTTAGAGCATAGGGCCTATTGAGCGATTAAAAAGTTCAACTTCGACATGGCCATTGTCGGTTCCCATCGCTGCCTCCAACTCAATGAGTTGGAGGAGATTCGTAATGATTCTTATGAAAATGCCAAGATCTATAAAGATAGGACCAAGGATTTTCACAATAAGCACTTTTTTTTTTTTTAAACCTTTGAGCTTAACCAAAAAGTATGGCTTTTCAACTCGAGGCTAAAATTTTTCCCGGGTAAGCTGTGGTCTAGATGGCATGGTCCATATACTATGACTTATGTGTTCCCCTATGGTGCAGTCGAAATTGAAGATCCAAAGATGAACGCCTTTTTCAAGATGAATGTGCAGCATTTAAAGCCTTGTGTGGAGGGGGTTAGTGAAGGACTAGTGGAGGAAATTCCTGTTCATGACCCCATGATTCCGATATAAGCAATTATTGTGTTTAGCTGAAGACAGTAACTTTAGCGCTTTTGGGAGGCAACCCAAGTGTTTTTCTTGTTCTTTTTATATTTTTCGAAGTTTCTCTATGTTATACAGTGGTTCGGGAGGACATTGTTGCTATTCCATGGTTTTACACAGGTAGAGTAAAGATCCAGTTGAAAGATTTACCAGGGGTGGAGACATTCCCGGTGAACCAAATAAAGTGAAAAAGGCAAACCTTCAGGCCTATGATCCAGGTTTGAACATTCCAGTACCCCAAAATATGTGTCCCTAATTAGCCGAGATAGGCACTGTGTTCTTATGGCACAATTGCACCCTAAGCCTTGGTATATGTTTGGATTACAGGCTCTTTTCGGTGCTCGAAAACACTAGATCTTATGCAAAGTTTGCCCACTTTAAGTTGTACATTGTAGGGTATGTTAAAGTCTAGAGTCATTAGATAAGTATTAGCATTAGGGTCTCAGCCAACCTATGTTTGACTAGAAGTCCCCTAGGTGTAACTAGGCCTACTTCCCATGGCCTATACATAGAGAAATTTTGCATTCTTTGCAAAATTGGTCAACCAGGGCTCGACTATCAATCCTACCAAGCACAACAAGGGCGACTCCAGGTTGGTCTCCCACCCCAAATCCTAGGCCATCTCGACCAAGGTGCAACTAGGTTCCCTCTTGTAGGTGACTTGGGCAACAATTCAGGCCCCTTGAAGCCTTAAATTCCAATCTCTGACAGTGATGGTCGACCAAGGCGTGACCATCACAGCAAGGAGGGGTAACCTAGTTGCCTCTGTGTGTCCTAATTGACCATCAATTTCTAGAATAGGTCGTTCATCGCACAATCATCAATCCAACAAGGTGCGATCTAGTTGATAGCCTATTTTCCACATTAAGTTAGGGGTCGACTTAGGGGGCAACCAACCTTAATTTGGTGCGACCTAGTCAAGGGTGTAAAAATGATTTAAATTCCCCGTAACCACCTTGCGACCTTGTAGACGTCACTTCCACTCCATCTTCGACCACCCTCTGCCAGCCTCCAATACCTCTCCAATGTCTAGCAACAATCTTTGACCATCCTCCTCCAAGCCTGACAGTGAGTTTCCACCTACATGACAAGTTGCCCTTTGAAGTGTGACCTCTTCCCTTCATCTTCCTCCCGTGCGATTTCATCTCTTCTTCTAGGGGTAAGATTTTCTTTTTTTAACTCTTTATTAATTCTATTAGGGTTGTGGTGAGTTTTTTTTTAATGTTAAGAATGTTTTCGGGGTGGGGTTTTTGGGGCTTTATCGAGTCATGTGGTATTGGTGATTGGGTGATGTGTGTTGAGATTAAAGGTGTACTCCCAAGAGGGGGGTGAATTGGGTAATTAAAATTTTCTTTGCGAAATTACAGTTGATTACCCTTTTAATTTAGATAAGTATAATCACACTGTCACAATCTAAACAGTGATTGTACTAAACCAATCAGGAATCCAAGATATGAATATAAATTTGAAATTACAAACCAAATCCAAACCTTAATACTTTAATAGTTAACCAATATTCAAAATCAATTTTTCAGCGATGATCAATAATAATCTTAAGACACAATTTTAGTAATTCAATCTTAAGTATCTTACCACTTTTTCCTCAATAAAATAATCAATTTCAAAATTGTTTTACCTCAACTTTATATTCCAAAATTCAGTAATCAAAGCTTGTCTAAAGTTTCAATCCAACAACACAACCAATATAATTCCTTGATTCAAACACAACCAAAATAAATATTCAGAAAATTTTCAATATTCATTAAGTACCCAATGAATATATAAACAAAAACACAGGTTATAATCTTGCAAAAATTGAAAGAGTAAGCAAAGAAGAGCTGAACACGGTATTTTTTACAAGGTTCGGTCAAAAACATACGTCCTTGCCTTAAGCAACTTGCTGTGAGGATTTCCTTTCCACTTAGTTACTAATGTGTTCCTAAAATGTGCTATTTAGGCCCCTATTTACCTATTTTCATCCTCATTTATGTTGTAGGTAACCCTTTGTTATCATTGTTCAGAGTTACGCAAGGTTTATTTGTGTTTTCAATAAAAATAGGTTAAAACCAAGGAGTTAAGGGATACGAGAAGTCAAGGGAGAATTTGGGACAATTCAAGCTCAGACCAGATGTTCAACCAACTCCCGAGAACCTCGAAGCTCAAAAGAGAAGAAGACACTATTTGACCATGTGGTGCCACTAGCAACACAAGGGGCGACTAAGTCATCTACTGTAGACTCCAAGGTTCAAATAGAAATCGAATTGCTACAATACTCAACCAAGTATTTGACAATGTGATGCTCAAGGGCGACTATGACAATCTGCTAAAGCTTACTGAGCCAAGAAATACCAAGAGCATCGACCAAGTGGTCGACCAAAAGACCTTGAGGGCCAACTATGTCGAGTTCTTGAGATTTCCTGAAGATCAAGATCCTGCAAGTCTTGACCATTAATTCGACTAGCAAGACCCATCTGGGCGACTAAGTCAAAGAGGTTAAAGTTCAAATTCCTACTTTCCCAAGAGATTTGACTAGGGCACGATCAGGCGAAACATGGGAGCAACTTGGTCGACAGCAGTGATCTGCCATGCAAGATTTCTTGCAAACTTTCCTAATTTAAATTTCAAACTTTTAAAACCCTAATGGATATAAATAATAGCTTCAAGTATGAGCTTTTGATTCCTCTTTTTCTGATTTAGGTTAGTGACAGACCTAGAACACCAAGAGAGCCAACTTGTAGATTAGCCATCTTTCACTTGTAGAGACAGTCATTTGTGAGATGACCCAAATACGAAGGGCGTGATGTTTATATGCTTTATTAGATTAGGTGATCATCCATTGTAGGGACAAACGTTAGTGATATAATACAAATGATCAATTCTTACATGCTTTCAATTTATCGCTTTCATTTATCTTCTTTCATTTACCGCTTGATTGTGATTGTGTCCTAAGAGATAGGATAAAACTTCTACAGCTTTAGTCAAGTACACGTAGTAGGCTATGGTCTCCTATAGAGGTTATTGTGATTGTTGTGATTGATTAGACTCCGATTCTCGACTATGCTCTAGACGGTTGGTGCACCTTTTCTACCCTATGCCATCAAATGGCTCCTTAGACTGTTTAGCTGATTCTCGATTAGCTTTATACGGTAAACTGACCGAACTTGGATTATGCACACGACATCCTAGGTCAAATTCATGATTGAGCATTGTTTTGTAGGAGTAGGGTTAACTTAGATTTTACATCCTTTCATTAGGACTATTAAAAAAAACCCCACCTTTATGCCACAAAAATCCCACCTCTACACTTCTTTTTATACAAAGCTTTAATAAACTAATCTAGAACTGGTCGATAACTGCACTCTAATCCCCATGGATCGATACTCGACTTGCCCACTTTCTACTAAACTTGGGAATAGTTAGGTTTTATAAATATTATTCTTGGTAGTTAAGGACCAAAGCATTGGTGAGCCTACCAAATTTTGGTGCTGTTGTTGGGGATTAAGTCACAGTTATTAGCCAATTTCTATATTAGCATGTTATAGCTTTGTTTTTATATTTTCTTCCCATTTCTTTTATCTTTGTTATTATTTTTGTTTTGTATTGTTACTTTGAAGTTTTAAATCTTCATGCTTAAATTGTGTATGTTTGGTTTGCATTCTTTGGACCTAAAGCTGATTCCCATAGACCCCGAGATTGAGAAATCTTGTAGGTCCCTTAGGAAGTGAACCTCTAGCCCTGAGTTTGCTAAATCGTCTGAGCCAAAAGTTATGGCCGAACAAAACCCACCAGTTCCCGCTGATCAAATCTCAAAACCCTGTGCTCCCCACTTGCCTATGTTGGGAGAGCATCCGCTTCAGATTCTTAGGGACTACTTCATGCCTAATGCATACACCTCACCATCTTGCATCCATTTCCCAAATATTTAGGCTACGCAATTCGAGATCAAAACTTCCATCATCTTGATGCTGCCTACTTTCGATCTGAACTCTACTGAAAATCCATATCAAAATCTTGATGAATTTCTCAAGATATGCTCCACCATTTGAATTCATAATTTTGATGACGATGCTCTCCGCCCAAGGTTATTCTCATTCTCTCTTAAGGACAAGGCCAAATATTGGCTAACGTCCTTAAAGCTGAATTCGATGACCACCCGGGTCACCACATAGCACGAGTTCTTGAAAAAGTACTTCCCAATTGGGAAAACTAATCACCTGCGGAGAGCCATCACCAGTTTCTCATAGATGGATAAGGAACTATTCTACTAGGCCCAGGAGTGCTTTGGGGACCTGCTACATAAATGCTCACACCATCAGGTCTCAAAATGGCAATCGTTCCACACCTTCTATAAGGTATTAGCTAATAGAGATAGGTCAATGGTAGATGCATCGTATGGAGTCTCGCGGCGTCCCAAGAGCGCGTGTGCCCCGGGCGGCGAAATAAAAATCAGTTTTAATTTTCAAGGAAAAACATGGATATCGGAGTCGCCACTAACCTTTAGTGCGGTTAGAACAGATGATTACTACCCCGTTAGGGGTAGAATCAGTCTACATTACCAGAGTTGGGGCCGGGAGTTCGGTTACGCGAGGGGAAGGTACAAGCACCCCCTACGCACCCGTTCTTACGAACGGTACCTAATTAATTTGAAATTATCCCCAAGTTAATCTAATAATTCTTTAAATTACTCCTTTTTATGAATTTATAAATACATGTAAAAAATAAATAAATAAATAAATAAATATATACATATATATATATATATATTCCCTCAGAGCTTAGGGTACGTGATGCCCAAAGGCTCATACCCCCGCAATAAAATCATAGGGATAAAATCGAAAATAATTTACAAAATACACTTCCAAATTTTGAAAATTTTCTAGGGTTTTTCTAAGTATTAAAATACTAGTCGGAAGGTTTTTGGAACTAAAAAAATATTTTTAAGTTTCAAAGTATTTTCCTTACCTTCTTCTATTTTTCTAATTTTTTATTTTTTTCATATTTTTACTATATTTTGAAATAATAAATCAAAAATATTTTTTAGAATTTTCTCCTAATTTTCTATTTTTTATTATTTTCTGTATTTTACAAAAATTTCAAATAGCTAATAACAAAAAATAATATACTACTTAAAACATAAATCATAACACGTAAATATTATATATCATAATAGTCAAATTTTTAATGATAAAACCCCAAGTATTAATAATCAAACCCTAATGATATACTCTAGAATGGAAATAATCAAACCCTAAAAATTATGTACTTTTTATAAACATGTAAGGAGATAGAATGAGATTATGGACAATAATTCACATCATGAATCTATAAAATATGCACAAACTCTAAAATATTAATATACCTTAATATGGAAATGCTGTACATAAATATGGAAAATAAATCAAATTCTCCCAAACCATATAAAAGCCAAAGAAGTAATATACATTTTATGGAAACCCCTAAGATCAATATTCAATGGTATGGAATCCCTAAAATTAGTACACAATAACAGTACAGGGACAGATTAAATAAAACACTACTCAAAACCCTAATAACGTAAAATAGTCAAAACCCTAAACTAAAACAATAATCAAAACCTTAAAAGATAATATCATGAAAATAATGTAAATAATCAAGAATCATGAACATGCATAAATGTTACAATCCTAAACAATAATACACAAAATCCCTAAATATCCTATAAACAATAAATATGATAAATATCCTAAATACATCAAAAAGCCTAAATAATGTCTACACAATAAAACAAACACCCTAAATAATATGTAACAATAAAAATAAGTATATTACAATGAAAACAACGATAATACAAGTATTTTAAACAAATATACAACAATAGCTATGAAAAATAAAAAAAATAAAAATTAAATGATATAATCCAAAACCTACGACAATAATATTAAGTAATATACACAATAAAGGCAATGAAACTTTAAACCTAAATTTTAAATATTAAAACACTACCAATAACAACCAAAATAATAACATTAGATATGTGTATGTAAAACCTGAATAAAAATTCTTACACAAGGGAAGAAAATCCTGAAAAAATTGATGTCAGATATACCTATATAAATATTATCATAAAAAGAAGAAAAGCCCCGCAATAAAAAGAATAGACTCAATTAGCATTTTCCATGCCTAAACAAAAATAATTAAAATTTGAATATGAACAAAAATCTTGCAATAAGAAGAATAAGATTAATTAGTATTTTCCATGCATAAACTAAAATAATTAAATTTTGAATGTGAACAAAAATCCTGCCATAAGAAGAATAAAATTAATTAGTATTTACCATTTAAAAATTAAAACAATATTACTATATTAATTATCTAACAAGTATAGTTTTAACAAACAAAACAAAATAAACACATAATAAGAAAACTTAAATAAATAAAAGTATACACAGCATGTAAAAAAAAAAATAAAAGAAACAAACAAAACTAAAAGACTTAAACCTTATGTCATAAATTGCAAAACTGAATCCATATATATATATATATATATATATATATATATATATATATATATATATATTCACGAGTGTGTGTGTGCAGTTACAGAAGAGGGGGCAGGAAACTGGGTAAGGGATTTGCAGAGATACTCACCGGAGGGTTGCTGGTGTTGTAGCAGTGAAGTCGCTGCTGCTGGGGGTCTTGCCAGGAGCCAGGGTGGCCGGCGTTGCAGCGGTGGCCGGAGGCCGCGAGGATGATGGCTGGAGGTGCGGGTGAGTTGTGGAGCTGAGGATGATGGTTCTTTTGGTGTGGGGGTTGCTCATGGCAGTGAAGTGTTGATGGCGGCTTTGGCTGAGACGGCTGATACGCTGAAGTTGCAGGAGTAGCCAAGGAGGTTGCAGAGGGATGGACTACAGCCGGCTGGGTGGTGGTCGGAGTGGGAGATGTGGCCGGGTGTTGGCAAAGGAGAAAGGAGGTTAGAGGAAGAAGATGAAGAGCCAGCCGCGGCTGCTGGGTGTGTGAACCCGAGAGAAGCAGGGTGAGACAGAATTTTTTTTTTTTGTCTGCTTTCTCTCTGCGCCCGGCCCCCCATGTGTTCACAGCGCCCCCACCTTTTTATAAAATTTCCAACCCTAAAAAAAATCCTTCTTTTCTTTTCCTTTTTTATTTTTATTCTCTTCATACTTTTATGGTAACAATATATACAATAATAATGATAAAAATAATGAAAATAAAATAAATAATAATAATAATAGTAAATATGATAATAGTAAAATGGTAATAAAATAATAATAAATGAAAAAATAAAGAAAATAAAATAATAATAATAGTAATATAATAATAATAACAATAGCAAGATAATAAAGTGATAATAATAATATTTTAAAAATATTTAATAACAATAATAATAATAATAATAAAATCAAAATAATAATAATAAAAATAATAATAATAATAACATAATAAAATAAAGATAATAAAAACACTAATAATAATAATAATAATAATAATAATAATAATAGCAAAATAATAATAATATTAAAAATAATGATAATAATATTGGGTCTGGGTAAAAATGGGGTGTCTACAACTGCCCTTCTTTGTAGGCTTCGTTGCTTTAAAGTAAAAGTAGGAACTCTCCTACGTTATTTGTAGCAACAAACCTGCAAAGACAAAAAATGCTGATTTTGGACCAGGCCAATGCATCAAAAGAGATCAAAGTGTGACTTCTCAAAAATGTCCAGCGGAGGATCAACATGAGTGAGACCGCAAAAGGGTTAATAGGAGTGGACCGTGATGGGTCAATAAGAGTGGGACCATGAAGGGCCAATAAGGGTGGACCGCGATAGGTCAATAAAAGTAGACTGCGATGGGTTAATAAGAATGGGATCGTGATAGGTCAATAAGGTGGGACCGCGAAGAGTCAATAAGGTGGGACCGCGATGGGTCAATAAGGTGGGACCACGAAGGGTCAATAAAAGTGGACCGCGATAGGTCAATAAAAGTGGACCGCGATGGATCAATAAAAGTGGACCGCGATGGGTCAATAAGAATGGGACCGTGATAGGTCAATAAGGTGGGACTGCGAAGGGTCAATATGGTGGGACCACGATGGGTCAATAAGATGGGACCGCGAAGGGTCAATAAGGTGGGACCGCAATGGGTCAATAAGGTGGGACCACGAAGGGTCAATAAAAGTGGAACTGCGAAGGGTCAATAAGGTGGGACCGCAAAGGGTCAATAAGAATGGGATTGTGATAGGTCAATAAGGTGGGACCGCGAAGGGTCAATAAGGTGGGACCACGATGGGTCAATAAGGTGGGACCACGAAGGGTCAATAAAAGTGGACCGCGATAGGTCAATAAAAGTGGACCATGATAGGTCAATAAAAGTGGACCGCGATGGATCAATAAGAATGGGACTGTGATAAGTCAATAAGGTGGGACCGCGAAGGGTCAATAAGGTAGGACAGCGATGGGTCAATAAGGTGGGACCGCGATGGGTCAATAAGGTGGGACCGCGATGGGTCAATAAGGTGGGACCGCGAAGGGTCAATAAGGTGGGACCACGAAGGGTCAATAAAAGTGGAACCGCGAAGGGTCAGTAAGGTGGGACCGCAAAGGGTCAATAAGAATGGGATCGTGATAGGTCAATAAGGTGGGACCGCGAATGATCAATAAGGTGGGACCGCGATGGGTCAATAAGATGGGACCTTGAAGGGTCAATAGGAATGGGACCGTGATGGGTTAATAACCTGGGACTGCGATGGATTAATAAAAGTGAATAAGATGATCAAAACAATTTGGATGAAACTACTCGTACGAATGAGGTAATCAAGAAAGCTTTGAGGTGATCCAACACCTCGGTTTCATTGCGAACAACACCATTTTTGGATGTGAGGATCGATGCCCTAATTTCAAGGTAGATAACTCAATTTGGATCAGGGAAATGGCTACTCTATATGGATGATCAATTGGGTATGAGATCTCGAAATCTTTTGGGAAATATTCTCAAATGTAGGGTTCAAAGTCCTCAAGAATTGCTCCACTGTGGATGATCAATCGGGTGCCAGGTCCCGAGATCTTTTGGAAGGTCAGTATTTTGGAAAATGGTTACCCTCTTTGAGACTCAACAACCAAGGGGTCAACTGCCACAGTTTCAAAGTATGTCAATCTGTGCATGGGGGTCAGCTGCCCTAGTTTCAAAATATGTCTAGACAAGAATGGCTCAATCAAGGATGCAAAAGAAGAATTCAAAAGTTTATTCAACCAAGAAAATATGAATGAATGGTTCTCTATTGCTATATGTATGCATGTTGCTACCTAAGATGTTAGAATGTAGTGATATATTGCTATGTGTGCATAATGATGCGTGTATGCATGTTGAATGAGATTCCCTTTGTATTTTCTTTCTTATGCAATGCATGGAATGTGTTGTAATGCATGAAATGTATGATAATGCATGAAATGCATGAATCTTTTCTCCTTCCAACGTGTTTGTAATCAACAACCCAATCTCTGATCTTAGGGGTGCTTTCAAATTCCACGTTGCCGTTGATTCTGGTCATGCTTCAAATTCCAAAAGGCGCTCAAAATCTGCCCCAGTGTTTACATGTCACCGGTCATAGCCCTATTTTCGACTTCTATTCTATCCTGAAAGCTCCTGAATTCGTTCCCATAGAACTTGAAAACTACCCCAGTTTCGATCTTTATCCACTGATCTTGGCTATGTTATCATTGTGCACTCTGATATGAAGGCATCAGAATTAGTCCAGACAAAACTCAAACCAAAATCTGCCCCAGTTACCATCATTTGTTACTGATTTTGGCTTCAATTTTCTTGGCTCATCCGGCCATGGAGGTGATTGGCTTGGCTCAAATGAAACTCGATCACAAAATATGCCTTAGTTGAATGAATCTGTAGCTGATCTTGGCCTTGTTTTCATATTCCAATCTAGTAAGAAGATGCTTGAATGGGTCCCACTGAAACTCAATTCTGCTTGAATAAGCGGATTTTGAAACTTGACATGACATTTGCCCCAGTTAGACTGCTCTTTCTCTATAGGGATCTTCTTTATATAAACTGCTGGTAATTCCGAAACCCTTTGATTATCCATCCTCCTTTAAAACTTTGAAGGGCAAGGAGATTTTTTTTTTGTTTTTTTTTGTTTTATATAATACATGATGACGTGCCAATTTACTAACGAGCTCGTAACAAACCCAATTCTGATCTTGGCCATATTTTTGAATTCCAAACTGACATAGATGTCCCTGAATGTGTTCTTCTAAAACTTGGCATGACACCCACCCTAGTAGATGCATTTGTAACTGATCCTGTCTATCTTACATTTTCTCCACAAGAACGTTCTTTGGATTGCATCCTTAATGTTTTAAAATCTCTTTGAAATTTAAATGAATAAGCATGCAATCAGACAACTCAATCTCAATAGGAATATGGATGGAATGCACAAACTTGCTTGACTTTACATGATTTTCTGTGCTTGTTAAATAGGAGACAAATTTTACCAGTTCTTTGATACTAATGTAATTTTGCTAGCATAGAGAATCATATCAATGGGAAAAACCCTTTTTTTTTTCTTTTTTTTCTTTCTTTTTTTTTTAGCCTCATAACCATAACTTCTCCACTGTATTACCACTTAGAGGTTCTTTCTTGCTTATTTCAAGCTTGTCTCAAACTCCCTATCTTGAATTATAACTAGTATCTCATTAAGTGGTCTAATCAATATTCCGATCTCAGGGTGGACTTTAAGACACGGGACGAAATGTAGGCTTAGGATTTAGGTTTCACCAAGAATAAGGAAACTAAGGCTCAAAAATCCCATCCCCTAATAAAGATTTCTGCCCCAGTGGTGTAGTATTCGCGAAGTATTGACCGAACTTGTCATTTGAACAAGTTGCCTACGTACCTTTGCAGGATCAGGTCATTACGTAGTTTAGACTCAACATTGAGTCTGACAAATCATTTGAGACAACAATGTATACCAATCTGGTTAGGACTTTCATTTGGACCGTAATGTAGGCTAGGGGTATGGGTTAAAGAAAAAAAGAGTTAAATAAGGCTCAAAATAATTGATTTCATCAAGGGTAATTTGGTCAAAGATCACATATATAGCATGTCCCTTATTTTTCTTTCTTCTTCCTTTTCTTCTTCTTTCTCTTTCCCCCTTTTTTATCTTCTTCTTCTTTTACCGCAACTTTTGATTTTCCTTTTATAAAGGAAATCTTAACTTCATTTTCATTTGAACTTCATTTAGGACTGATTTTTTAAAACTGCCCCAGTGTGGGGTGTGATCCTTTGACGTGTTAATCAAGAATTGAATTTTTCAGGTTTAAAAGGGTTCGCAAGGGATTTCTTCTTTAACTTTCCTTTGGGTGGCAGAAAAATGGCCTACCATCCTTTTGGTAATAATTTTTGCCTCAAATGACTTGTCAAACACTATAAGACCCAAACCCAGTTTGAATTTTTGATGAACTGACTTTTAAGAAATGAATGGTTTAACATTCAGGCACGAATGGGTTAACAAACGGTAAATCAATATTTGGTTCTTTTTAGAAAAACTAGTTAATCAAAGATAGCCACTCCTCATTTGATCAGAATACCTTTAAGACAACCAATCATAATTTAGATAACAAAGACAAAAGACTTTCTCAATTTCATCAAACAAACGTAGGACAAAGCTTGATAAGTCATTTCTGTATATTTCTCCTATGACTCTTCTTCATTTTGAAATCCTCATCCCACAAAGCTCCTTGACAACCTCTTGAAGTGGCGTTCTTTACTAAGCTTCGTCTTGGAGGCTTTTTCTTCATTTTTTGCTCGTTTTTTTTTTTTTTTTTTTTTTCAAACTGCCCCATTGAATAGACCCCTGAAATCAACCAATGACTCTCAATCCTTTGTACTAATAAAATTATCTCCTATGTCACTTACACAAAATACAAGCAAAAATGGTCAAGAATTGGCACAAGATAATGATTTAAGGGGGATGAAATGAGATGAGACTGAAAGACATTCTTATTTCATTCAATTTCAAAATGATTTAAATGAAAAGCATGGGGGCATTCCCCTTGTTATCACCTTTAGGTGATCAAACATATCATTTCTATATCATGTAAGCTCACTTCTAAAGTTGAATATCAATCAATCCTCCAACCTTATGACATTTATTACATTCATACTATGATCACGCAATGGGTATCTGTGATCTTAACCTTTCTTTGTAGAGAGATCATCTAGCTTTGCTCAATACTGGAATCCCGGATTTAATTCTGCCACCTTGGACCATGATTTTTCAGACAATTGGACTGTGATTATTGACCCATTGAAGATGACTATGCATGTATGGTTATGAAATTGAATCATGAAATGATTATGTTATGCAATAAGTGTTTATGCATGGGTGGACCTAGTGCCCTTACTCATACAAATAGAGATATGAACATGCATGTGACCTATCGTGCATGATTATGTGTGAAATAATGCATGAATGCATGGATGCAATGTAACCTAACTAACTACTTTGTCAGCATTCTAGGAAAAATTCCACTACTGAGAGATTTCAAAATTAATATGACTATTGATGGGCCACAATTTCATTTCAAATCTTCACTCAACCATTCTTTTCCTTGATGACGGTCCATGTACCTCAGATTCTATGAAGGGTGAAATTATGATATGAGGTTGGGATTGACCCAGGTTAGTCAACCCACTGGATTTGTTCAATACGGGTTTGTGGACTTTAGTGTGCACTTGGGCCTCAAGTATATTAAAATATAGGCTTCAATATATTTCATGATGGAATCAGGCCCTAGTTTTAAAAGGAATTGGGCTTGGATTGTTTAGAAAATATTGGCCCAGATTTTTTAGGTAATAGGGCCGAAGCCTATTTTCGAAATCTGGGTTTGACCCCTTTTTGAAAATCATGTCTGGGCCGACTTAGGAAAAGGTTGGGTCCATATTCGTTTTTTTTTTTTTTTTTAAAGAATTGTGCCCAAGTTATTTGAAAAAGGTTGGGCCGACCCATATTTTAAAATGCTTGGGCCAAGTGCTTCATTTTTGAAAGGATGGGCCATGATCTCATTATTGGGCTTTTCCAGAATACTGGCTAAGTAGTATGTATGTTTAAAATGGATGTCAAATGTATGATATAATACAAAGTATTTCACAACATATATACAACACACTATACATGGAGAAGGATGTGGCTCCTGTCCCAACCTAGGGTAGGTATGTATATATAGGGTTGTTCATGGCTCTATCCTAGTTAGAGAAGACTATAGACAAGTATGTGTGGGTAAGCTCTAATCCCTATTGATAAAAGGGTTCCCAATCTAACCTCCATCCTTACCCAAAAGGGGTTTGGACAAAGTTTAAACTAAGTGGAGTGGTTCACGGGTCCCCACAAGCCCTGCTACGTGGGGACAAACGCTATTACACTCCTATCTAATCCTAGTAAAGAAAGCTCAGGTATAGAGCGTGAGAGTGTGTGAATTTAAATTTAACCTAATCCCGCTATCCCCACATTTATTCACATGCTATAAACAATATGGAAACAAGATATATATATATATATTCAAAAGATAAGGAAACACAATATATGCAATTAATATGTTTATTCACAACAAATTTGGAAACAAAAAAATAAGGAAACAAAATATTTATGATTAGTATACAAAATATCTATAATTAATTTACTTTTTCAAAATATCTTACAATTAATATGCTTTATTCAGAATATTTGGAAATAAATTATCTATAATTAATATTCACAAAATTAGCAAAAAAAATATTTTTAATTAATTTTGGTTATTTACAAATTATGGAAGCAAAATATTTACAATTAATCAAGGTTATTTACGAATTACAATATTTACAAAATAAGGAGTAATTAAAAGATTTATTAAATTTAAACTTGGGATAACTTCCAATTAATTAATGGCTCGACTCTCTAGGTCCCCAGCAGAGTCGCCAAGCTGTCGCGGCGTCCCAGGAGCGCGTGTGCCCCGGGCGGCGAAATAAAAATCAATTTTAATTTTCAAGGAAAAACATGGATATCGGAGTCGCCACTAACCTTTAGTGCGGTTAGAACAGATGATTACTACCCCGTTAGGGGTAGAATCGGTCTACATTACCAGAGTTGGAGCCGAGAGTTTGGTTACGCGAGGGGAAGGTACGAGCACCCCCTACGCGCCCGTTCTTACGAACGGTACCTAATTAATTTAAAATTATCTCCAAGTTAATCTAATAATTCTTTAAATTACTCCTTTTTATGAATTTATAAATACATGTAAAAAATAAATAAATAAATAAATAAATATATACATATATATATATTCCCTCAGAGCTTAGGGTACGTGATGCCCGAAGGCTCATACCCTAGCAATAAAATCATAGGGATAAAATCGAAAATAATTTACAAAATACACTTCCAAATTTTGAAAATTTTCTAGGGTTTTTCTAAGTATTAAAATACTAGTCGGAAGGTTTTTGGAACTAAAAAAATATTTTTAAGTTTCAAAGTATTTTCCTTACCTTCTTCTATTTTTCTGATTTTTTATTTTTTTCATATTTTTACTGTATTTTGAAATAATAAATCAAAAATATTTTTTAGAATTTTCTCCTAATTTTCTATTTTTTATTATTTTCTGTATTTTACAAAAATTTCAAATAGCTAATAACAAAAAATAATATACTACTTAAAATATAAATCATAACACGTAAATATTATATATCATAATAGTCAAAATTTTAATGATAAAACCCCAAGTATTAATAATCAAACCCTAATGATATACTCTAGAATGGAAATAATCAAACCCTAAAAATTATGTACTTTTTATAAACATGTAAGGAGATAGAATGAGATTATGGACAATAATTCACATCATGAATCTATAAAATATGCACAATCTCTAAAATATTAATATACCTTAATATGGAAATGCTGTACATAAATATGGAAAATAAATCAAATTCTCCCAAACCATATAAAAGCCAAAGAAGTAATATACATTTTATGGAAACCCCTAAGATCAATATTCAATGGTATGGAATCCCTAAAATTAGTACACAATAACAGTACAGGGACAGATTAAATAAAACACTACTCAAAACCCTAATAACGTAAAATAGTCAAAACCCTAAACTAAAATAATAATCAAAACCTTAAAATATAATATCATGAAAATAATGTAAATAATCAAGAATCATGAACATGCGTAAATGTTACAATCCTAAACAATAATACACAAAATCCCTAAATATCCTATAAACAATAAATATGATAAATATCCTAAATACATCAAAAAGCCTAAATAATGTCTACACAATAAAACAAATACCCTAAATAATATATAACAATAAAAATAAGTATATTACAATGAAAACAACGATAATACAAGTACTTTAAACAAATATACAACAATAGCTATGAAAAATAAAAAAAATAAAAATTAAATGATATAATCCAAAACCTACGACAATAATATTAAGTAATATACACAATAAAGGCAATGAAAATTTAAACCTAAATTTTAAATATTAAAACACTACCAATAACAACCAAAATAATAACATTAGATATGTGTATGTAAAACCTGAATAAAAATTCTTACACAAGGGAAGAAAATCCTGAAAAAATTCATGTCAGATATACCTATATAAATATTATCATAAAAAGAAGAAAAGCCCCGCAATAAAAAGAATAGACTCAATTAGCATTTTCCATGCCTAAAAAAAAATAATTAAAATTTGAATATGAACAAAAATCCTGCAATAAGAAGAATAAGATTAATTAGTATTTTCCATGCATAAACAAAAATAATTAAATTTTGACTGTGAACAAAAATCTTGCCATAAGAAGAATAAAATTAATTAGTATTTACCATTTAAAAATTAAAACAATATTACTATATTAATTATCTAACAAGTATAGTTTTAACAAACAAAACAAACTAAACACATAATAAGAAAACTTAAATAAATAAAAGTATACACAGCATGTAAAAAAATAAAATAAAAGAAACAAAAAAACCTAAAAGACTTAAACTTTATGTCATAAATTGCAAAACTGAATCCATATATATATATATATATATATATATATATATATATATATATATATTCACGAGTGTGTGTGTGTGCAGTTACAGAAGAGGGTGCAGGAAACTGGGTAAGGGATTTGCAGAGATACTCATCGGAGGGTTGCTGGTGTTGTAGCAGTGGAGTCGCTGCTGCTGGGGGTCTTGCCGGGAGCAAGGGTGGCCGGCGTTGCAGCGGTGGCCGGAGGCTGCAAGGATGATGGCTGGAGGTGCAGGTGAGTTGTGGAGCTGAGGATGATGGTTCTTTTGGTGTGGGGGTTGCTCACGGCAGTGAAGTGTTGATGGCGGCTTTGGCTGAGACGGCTGATATGCTGAAGTTGCAGGAGTAGCCAAGGAGGTTGCAGAGGGATGGACTACAGCCGGCTGGGTGGTGGTCGGAGTGGGAGATGTGCGAACTCGAGAGAAGCAGGGTGAGACAGAATTTTTTTTTTTATCTGCTGTTCTCTCTGCGCCCGGCCCCCCATGTGTTCACAGCGCCCCTACCTTTTTATAAAATTTCCAACCCTAAAAAAAAATCCTTCTTTTCTTTTCCTTTTTCATTTTTATTCTCTTCATACTTTTATGGTAACAATATATACAATAATAATGATAATAATAATGAAAATAAAATAAATAATAATAATAATAATAATAGTAAATATGATAATAGTAAAATGGTAATAAAATAATAATAAATGAAAAAATAAAGATAATAAAATAATAATAATAGTAATATAATAATAATAACAATAGCAAGATAATAAAGTCATAATAATAATATTTTAAAAATATTTAATAACAATAATAATAATAAAAATAATAATAATAATAAAATCAAAATAATAATAATAAAAATAATAATAATAAAATCAAAATAATAATAATAAAAATAATAATAATAATAACATAATAAAATAAAGATAATAAAAACACTAATAATAATAATAATAATAATAATAATAGCAAAATAATAATAATATTAAAAATAATGATAATAATATTGGGCCTGGGTAAAAATGGGGTGTCTACATGGAGGTACTTTCCTCACTAAACACAAGAACGAGGCCCGTGTTCTCTTTAGAAACCTCACTGAAAATTCTCAACGGCATACTATTGCTACTCGTAGACCCTCCAAACCTTCCACTGCCAAACCTAGGGGAGTTTATAAGTTGGTTACAGGCTATGAACTTGCACCTAGAGTGCACACTATAATGCAAAAGTTAGATCGGTTCTTATCTTTAGGACAAAAAATGTAGCAGACGATGCATGCAGATGTTTGTGCTCTTAGTTCTGATCCTTCTCATTGTAGCTACAATTGCCCCATACGCGATGTCCCAACCTAAGCTTGTGTAGGAATAGGTTAGGTCTACCCATAACTAGTTCGATAGGCTATCACACAACCCTTATTCAAATGCATACAATTTTGGGTGGCAAACAGCAACCTAAGCTCTCCTGGAGGCCACAAGCTCCTGGCCATCAAGCTCAAAGACTTCATATTTCATTCACTACTCCACCATATCGCCCGTACCTAAAGGTACAAAACCTTCTCGCATATGTCCTTGGACCGTCAAATTTTCAGCAATCATCTCCAACTCGGCGCCAATATGATAAAGCTTTTTAGGAGACAATGTGTCAGCCTTTAAGGACATCGAGGCTGATAACCAGCTAGATCGGTAACTACTCCACTCCCACTCATAGTCAATTTCTAAACTAGAAGCTACTATGGGCCAACTAGCTACCTCATTGAGTCAAAAAAATGAGAGTAGGCCACTAATACGGCCTCCAGTGAATCTTAAAGGTCGATATGGGTTAGAATATGCACTGGATGTTAGACCTCCTTCTTAAGCAGACCCAAGCGGTGACCACTCTTCAAAGTAGTAGGAAGGTACCCAAGAGGACTGAGAAAAAGTTGAGCACGCATAAAGGTAAGGAGAGAATAGGGAGCCCCCCTCCACCTCTAAGTTGATGACTAATCCAGAAGATTCCACCCCCTCTACAGAAGAAACAAGGTCGTACTATGTTCCTCCAATGCCTTACCCTATAGCCTTGAAGGCACATCCTAAGCCTAAGAAGGAAGACATTGAGGAGTCCTCAATGGGCTCCTTTAAGCAAACAAAAAATAATTTTCCTCTCTTGGATGCTATTAAGCGAGTGCCTACCTATGCTAAGTTTCTTAAGGATTTGTGCACCCAAAAGCACAAATCCAAGGTGCATTTAAGGACCCCGGTGGTGCCACCATCTCATGTTTAATCGGTGATTGAATTATTGATAAGGCTCTTCTAGATTTGAGGTTGAGTGTGAACTTACTCCTTTAATCAGTCTACAAGAAATTTGGTTTATAAAAACTGCAGCCCACCTCAATTACCCTACGTTCACTTATCAATCTGTTAATAAGCCCTGGGGTGTTATAGAGGATGTCCTAGTAAAGGTGGATAGGTTCTTTTATCCCGCTGACTTCCTTGTTCTAGACATGGAACATGTTGACCCATTGCATCAATCAGTCCTAGTCTCCCTAGGTCGACCATTTCTAGATACAGCTATTGCTTGCATCCAGTGTAGGACCGGTGTCACAGATATTTCCTGTAGCAACATACAACTTAGGCTAAATGTGTTCCACATGCCTCGACAAACACCTAAGGACATTCCTTTTGAGGATTTCGACATGATTGATGAGGGTGTTGAGCAAGATACATCTTTGACTCTTTTAGGTGACCTTCCTAAAAACAAGCCTCCATGCAACCAGTTTGCTACTTCAAGGTTAGTGGAACCAAATATGCACATCCTTGTTATTAGTTACTTGACCTCTACCCTGAAAAGAAGGCTTTGGAAAGCTAGGTTTGAAAATCTCCCTACTCTCTCTAACATTATAGCACATCCTTCCGTCGATGCCCCACCATCACTTAAGTTGAAGCCTTTGTCAGCTTCACTGAAGTTTGTTTTCTTAGGCCGCCAAGAGACTCTGCCTATTATCATATCATCCACTTTAAAGAACTTGCAGGAGTCTAGGCTCATCCAAGTTCTGTGAAAAAACATAAGAGCCATAAGGTGGTTAGTGGCAGACATAAAGGGAATAGATCCATCCATCTGCACGCATCGGATTCATTTGGAATCAAATGCTAAGCCCATCCATGAGATGCAACAAAGACTAAACCCTAATATGAAGGAGGTGGTTTGAAAGAAGTGGTCAAACTCTTAAATACTGGGATTATATTTCCTATCTCGGATAGGGAATTTGTGAGTCCCACGCAAATGGTCCCTAAGAAATCTAGGATCACAATTGTTGAAAATGATAAAGGTTAGGGCATCCCTACTCACGTTACTAGTAGGGCTGGTGTGCATTGACTATCGGAAACTTAATAACCTCACCCAAAAATACCACTTCCCTCTCCCATTCATCAATCAAATATTAGAGAGGCTAGCTGGGCAGAATTTTTATTGCTTCTTGGATGGATATTCAGGGTATAATAAGGTTGCTTTCCACATGGACAATCAGGAGAAGACTACCTTCACCTTTCCATTCGGAACTTTTGCTTTTGGGAGGATGCCCTTTGGGTTGTGCAATGCACTGGGTACTTTTCCAAGGTGTATGCTGGCCATCTCCTTCAACATGGTGAAGAAATTCCTTAAGGTATTTATGGATGAATTTTCCGTGTTTGGATCCTCCTTTGATGCATGTTTGGACAATCTATTTAAAGTCCTTCAAAGATATGTGGACACCAACCTGATGCTAAGCTAGGAAAAGAGCCATTTTATGGTTCAAGAAGGCATAGTTTTATGCCATTTTGTCTCCACTAGTGGAATTGATGTAGATAGAGAAAAAGTAGAATTGATCTCCAAACTTCCTCCTTCCGTACGTTTGTCAAACAAGTAAGGTCATTCTTGGGACACACTGGTTTTTACCGACATTTCATCAAGGATTTCAGCAAAATTTCTAGGCTCTTAACCAACTTGCTGGTAAAAGATGCACCATTTGAGTTTGACAATGATTGTCATGTTGCATTTGAAACTTTTAGGACGTTGCTCTCCTCAGCCCCGATAATATAGCCACCCGATTGGTCCCTTCCCTTTGAGATTATGTTTGATGCATCGCACTACGCTATTGGGGTTGTGTTAGGACAACAGGTGGATAAGTTACCTTACGTGATTTGCTATGCTAGTAAGGCCCTTCAAGGTGCATAATAAAATTGCACCACCACCAACATGGAACTTCTAGGAATAGTATTCACCCTCGATAAATTTCATTTGTATCTCCTAGGGTCAAAAGTCATTGTATATTCCAATCACACTGCTCTGTGGTGTCTTCTCACTAAGAAAGAGACTAAACCTAGGTTGATTAGATGGATTTTGCTCTTACAGGAGTTTGATTATGAAATCTGGGATAGGTAGGGGATAGAGAACCATGTAGTATATAATTTGTCGCATATTCTAGTTAAAGGTTCCCTCAACCCCGATCCAATTCAAGATTCTTTTCTCAATAAACAGCTCTTTGCCATAGCTTCCGAACTCCCATGGTTTGCAACGATCACTAACTATTTAGCCAGAGGATTTATTCCTTAACATTGGTCGTGATAAGAGAAGGACAAGTTCCTCTCCCAAGTGCGCCAATATATATGGGAAGACCTGGACTTGTTTAAAATAGACCCTAACTCGATCATTCGGCGGTGTATCCTTTAAAGTGAATATCACGGCATCCTGAAGTTTTGTCATACCTTAGAATGTGGTGGTCACTTCAGTGGGAAGAAAACTACAGCCAAGGTACTTCAAAGTCAGTTCTTTTGGCCAACACTTTTTTGAGATACCGATGACTTTTGTAAATCATGTTCACGGTTTTAGCAGATTGGGAACATCTCTAGGTGTGGCATGAGTTCTTTACACCTGATTCTAGTGGTTGAAGTTTTTTATGTTTGGGGGATTTATTTTATAAGGTCCCTTCATTCCCTCCAAGGGATATATGTACATACTTGTGGCTGTGGACTAGGTTTCAAAGTGGGTGCAGGCAGCCGCTACTAAGACTAATGATCATCGAGTGGTCATTCACATTTTTAAGGTTATTTTTAGTTATTTTGGAAGTCCCCTGGCTATTATCAATTATGGAGGGAAACATTTCCTAAATTGCTACTTTGTCGCACTTCTCCAAAAGTACTCTATTACCCACAAAGTTGCCAGACCATACCACCCCCAAACTAGTGGCCAGGTCCAGGTTTCAAATCGTGAAATCAAAACCATCCTTGAGAAGACTGTAAAACCTGATAGAAAGGATTGGTCATCATGATTGGATGATGCTTTATAGGCCTATAGGACAGCCTACAAGACCCCGATTGGTATGTCCCCAAACCGATTGGTCTATGCCGGGCCTATCACCTCCCTATTGAATTAGAGCACCACGCTTATTGGGCCATTAAAAAGTTTAATTTTGATATGGCTGCTGTAGGCACACATCGCCATCTCCAACTCAATGAGCTGGATGAGAATTGGAATGTCTCATACAAGAATGCCAAGATTTATAAAAAGAGAATGAAGGTCTTTCATGAAAAACATATCGTTGTGAAATTTTTTAGCCCTAACAGAAAGTATGGCTTTTCAACTTGAGGTTGAAGTTATTTCTAGTAAAACTGTGTTCCAGATGTTATAGCCCTTATGTTGTACATCGTGTGTTTCCTCATAGAGTAGTTGAGATTAAGGATCCCAAAACTAACACACTTTTCAAGGTTAATGGTCAACACCTTAAGCCATGTGTCGAGGGGATTAGTGAGGGGCTAGTTGAAAAGGTTTTCCTTTGTGACCTTGAGTATCCTCCTTGAGCTGTAGTGCGTCAGGCCAAAGATGGTAAATTTAGCGCTTTCGGGAGGCTGCACGAATATTTTTCTTTTCTTTTCTTTTCTTCTTTTGGTGTAAATGATTAGTATAGATAGCTTCTATAATCCTTAAGAATAGGTTGTAGGTTGTTGGGGGTACACCTATACATCTCATGAGCTCCTAAAAATATCGAAAAGTTGCACCAGGGATGCAACAATTACTGTGACGGTGTGACCTGGTTGGTGCTCTGAACTTATTTGGAATTCCAAACTACTAAGAGACTCAACCATATTCACGACTACCATAGAATCGGGCGCGATCTGATCAGACATCGATATTTTTGTTTAATCTTTGGTGTGTGACCATATGCAACCAGCCCAAACTCTAATGCAACTTGGTTTGGAAATTTAATAGGAGTTTAAAAACTTATTTCACCCTCGACTCTTCAACTCTCGCCCTTTCCACCTCCCTTTGACCTCATCGCCTACCCCCCACCTCTATCATTCCCATCCAGCCACGATGTCTCCTCATCCTGTCTCAGGGCATGATTCGTCCAATGACTCATCCCATGACTCATCTCATGCCTCGTCCCAACCCACTGCCTAACAGCTGCAACTTCGGTTCCTGTCGCGATAGGGTTCTTCTTCACATGGACTACTGACTCCAGTGGGGACTGCGGGCATGGTACAGACTCCTCACTGGTAGCTTGCAGCTCTATCTAGAAGGGACTCCTTTTCAAGGGGTCGCCAACTCCCCGGGGGAGCATCGGGAAAAATTTGATCACCAAGAGTGGCCCTTGAGAATGGCCAGCCTTCGACACCTACTACTATGTCACCTACACCTAAGCAACCTTCAGTGGCTCGCCCAGGGCTTTTGGAGGATCATTTTTCCTAGCCACTGACGTTTCATATGTTTAACCCCACTTTTCAATACAACTTACACAGTCCACCTTCCCCTTCTACTCATGCACTGCGTCGTTTGATGAACAAGCTGCTCAATGACGACCATACTGCTCAAGTGGATGAAATTTCATCCTACACTAATTTTGAATTTTGACCCCACCTTTAGCTCTAACTAGGTGTCCACTAATCCTTGGGATTCTTCTATTGCTATCTATTCCTGTATTGTGCTTCTGCAGCACACTTTTGTTTTGTTCTCTTTTGTATTTTCTTTCTCTATGTTTTTGCAAGGCAATACATATGTGTGTAATGCATTCATATCTAGTGTACTGCCTTTTTCTTATTAATGAATATTTACATGGTGCTTTTGTCTAGTTGTCTTTTGTGCCTTAGTGTATTCTTCGTTGCATGCATGCTATTGCGGATTCTATGTGCTTCTAACATATGCAAGTACACTGGTTGTTTTTATTGGCCCATGTAGTGTTCCCTTCAGTGTGCTCCAGATTATCTCTTTCCACACTTCAATGAGGACACTAAAGTTTTAAGTTGGGGGTAGGGGGTAGGTAAATACTACATGGCACACTTTTAGCATAAAAATGGCAAGAATTTAAATTTTTTAGAAGTATATTTGATTGTTTCATGACATGTTAGCACTAATTATACTATTCACATACGTGTATATCACTTTCATACTATATGCTTAGGCTTATCAGTTCTATGACCATGTTATGCTCACTAACAAAGTAATGAGTCATGTATGCTTAGTTTTAACTAAGAATAGTCGATACAATCCTTTTCTCACCTTATAAGGAAAGACAAGTGATTCGTTTGTGTTAATATAGTTATGTAAACTTCTATATACACATGGTACTTCATAAGTCTAGAATGCACTTACACATTTCTTGTAGCACTTCAGGTTCCTTGAGAGCATTGAGAGAACAACTATGGCCACTATGACACATTGTGAAGTATTGTTGAACCTTTCGTCTATTTCTTGAGTGTTTGACGTCAACTTTGAGTTTACGAAAATCAACTTCCTTTTTCTGGATTTTCTTTGCCTACTAGTCTTGGTTTTTGTATCTGCTAGTCTATAGGTGATATCTAGTGAAGAGGTATAAACCTAGGTCATGTAGCCTACTCAAGAAATGAAGATTGAGCCACCTCTAGCTTTATACTAGTTTTATAGACTCCATTGCAAGCTTAAGTTCCCTTCGGGAGTATGGATATCACAAAAAGTTGTGAAAATTATCCTACCTGGCCATGAAAGAAAAATGATAAAAGAATGAGCAAAACAAAGTAAAAATAATATATATATATAGAATGCCTGCTCTAATTATAAAGAGGTCAAGCTAGGGACACAACTTATGTTCTACCAAATATAAAGACTCTTTATATGTTCGATGCATATGATGTACTCACACATACTCTATGAATTAGTCATTCTAGGGTGGTCTTAATTGGATGTGGAGACTAGGTGAGAAGACACTAGGGTGAAGGACCTGATACCTTGTAAATAGACTAGATCCTATGCTTATGAGGCTAGCTCACTCCATACTTAGCGTCAGTTCTTCAAAATATGTGTGATGTTTGATCATGTCCTTCTTCATCACATATAAAAGTGAACTCATCTTCCTAAGTGTTTTAAGAGTAATCTAGTGAGGCCGAGCCAAGACAATTGTTCTATAGGTTTCCAAGGATACTCTGACAGTGACGAGCCATGCACTTTACACGTGCCTTATGCTGTGGCTTATCCATATTTGAATTTACAGGCTAATATTAACTCTAAATTGTAATTACTGGTTGATTCTCTATGAGTTATGTTTTTCATAATGATTGTACATTGTTGAGTGTATAACTTGTTATGGAGTTGTGTGTTTGATGGTGTTATAGACGAAAGAGCATGCATGTAATTAAGTTATATACTTGTATGTGAAATGGCATGACTATGTTGCATGTTTTATGACCTCATGTTCGCTGACTCTGGTGTTTGTGGGTATCGCCTTGGAAACCCTCATGAGACTAGAACTCGTCCACCAGGATCAACCTAGGGGTTTAAAACCTTATTGCATATGGTAAATGCATTTATGTTTCCTATGCAATAGGAGGTAGATAGGATATTCTAGTTTTTCTTAATTTTATTAGCTTTTTCTTTGCTCAAGGACTAGCAAAGTGTAAGTAGGGGGTTGTGACGTGTTCCTAAAATGTTCTATTTTATGCCCCTATTTACCTTTTTTTATCCTCATTTATGTTGTAGGTAACCCTTTGTTATCATCGTTCGGAGTTACGCAAGGTTTATATGTGTTTTCAAGAAAAACATGTTAAAATGAACGAGTTAAGGGATACAAGACGTCAAAGGAGAATTTGGGACAATTCAACCTGAAACCAGATGTTCAACCAACTCCTAAGAACCTCGAAGCATCAAAAGAGAAGAAGACTCTGTTCGACCATGTGGTGCAATTGGCAGCACAAAGGGTGACTAAGTCATCTATTGCAGACTCCAAGGTTTAGACTAAGATCAAACTGCTACAAGGGTTGACCAAGTGTTCAACCATGTGACCCTTAAAGGGGACTAGGGCAAGCGACTGAAGCTTACAAAGCCAAGAAATACCAAGAGCATCGACCAAGTGGTTGACATAGAGACCTTGAGGGTCGAGTTCCTGAGATTTCCTTAAGATCGAGATCCTACAACTCATGACCATCAACTCAACTACCAAGACCCATCTGAGCAACTAAGTCGAAGAGGTTAAAGTTCAAATTCCTTCTTTCCCAGGAGATTCAACCAAGGCGCGGTTAAGGGAAACATGGAAGCGACTTAATTAGAAGTAACGATCTATTGCGCGAGATTTCTTGCAAACTTTCCTAATTTTAATTTCAAACTTTGTAAACCCTAATGTGTATAAATAATAGCTTCAAAGATGAGCTTTGGGTTCCTATTTGGCCGATTTTAGGTTAGTGATAGACCTCTACACCAAAAGAACCAACTTGTAGATTAGCCATCATTCACTTGTAGGGATAGTCGTTTGTGAGAGATGACTCAAATACGATGGACTTGATGTTTACATGCTTTGTTAGATTAGGTGATCATCCATTGTAGGGACAGGCGTTAGTGATAGAATACTAAGGATCAATTTTTACATGCTTTCAATATACTACTTTATCTTTACTGCTTTCATTTATCTGCTTTCATTTATCGCTTGATTTTTATTGTGTCCTGAGAGATAGGATAGCACTTCTATAGCTTCAGTTAGGCACACGTATTAGGCTATGGTCTTCTATAGAGGTTCTCATGATCATTGTGATAGAGTATATTCTAGTTCCTGACTGTGCTTTGGACGGTTGGTGCACCCTTGCTACCCTATGCCAATAAACTATCTAAAAGTGGTTGATAACTGCACCCTAATCCCCATGGATCGATACCCGACTTCCCCACTTTCTACTAAATTTGGGAATAGTTAGGTTTTATAAATATATTCTTTGGTAGTTAAGGACCCAAGCCTTGGCGAGTCTACTAGTTACCAAGTGAAGTAAGCCTCTCTCATTTCAAGGTGGAGTTTGCCTCTCAAATGAGAACAATCCTCTCTCTAGGCAATAATTCAAAGTCCCTAAATCATCAATAACAACAACAAGAAACAACTTTGTTCGTACAATGAAAAACTCTCAACAAAAGAAAAATTGTACAAGTTAATATCATAATATACTTCAATGAAAACCAATAAAGAAGTTGAAGCTCAAGATTATATCACCAGTATTCTGATTAGAGAATGAGCACTTTGAGAGTTTGAATTAGAAATTCATGTGAAATTTCAGCAAGAACACAACAATTCTTTCAGTAGAACTTTCACCAGTATAACTCAAAAATTTGAATTGTATGCATGTTGTATGTTACCCTAATGTGCGAGAATAATATGTACAAATAGTTTATAAGGGTTTCTTACAATTTTACCTAAGTTTTCTCTAAATTTGGAAACCAAGAAATCAATTTTGGAAACAATATCAGTGCTATTTAAAGTTTAAAACATAGACATCGGTCGACTAAGCCCGAGGGTTAGTCTGCTGAGCTCTTTTAAAAATAGCGCATTCTTAAAGTTAGTATTGGGTCAGTCAACTGCACACGATATGTCAGTCTCCTACTCCTATTTTGTTCAATTATTAACAAACTCAGTAGCACATCAGTCGCCTGATGATAAAACATTAGTTGCTTGACCACCTGGCCACTATTTGTTTTTCAAAGTTTGGTTCCAAAACATAGCATGTAACTTGGAAAACCTTTTTAAGACTTTATGAAAATATTTTCCAAGATTAAAAATTGGTCTCTAAGTTCATGATATATCCTAAGAGCTCCAATTAACAATACTAAAATTTGAAGTACTTACATGAGACTTACAGAGTCTAAGACTTCATGTCTTATAGCTTCCATACTTTGTCCAAGCTTTAACCAATTCTTCAATATGCTTTATTCATCATGTCTCATAGTCTTAAGCATAGATGTTATTCAAGTCCTTTTAGTCAAATTTTGGTTAATTGTAAACTTTTTTATTAGGTGAACTGACAGTTTTAAAAATCAGTCCCTGTCCTGTTTAATACCATTTTTTTAGTCCAATGTTTGAATAAAGCCCCGTGCATTGAAAATAAATATTTTATTAGGGACACGTGCCCAGTGGGATACAGTAGGGGGGCATGAGATATAGGAAAATATAACGACATATAGAGGGAAATACATTGAAAAATATAGGAAAATCTAAAAATAAAAATACAAAAGAAAAATCTTCAAAAGGAGCCAAGCTACACCCATGTGCCATGGAATATTCCTAGGCATCTCCAAAAGAATATTGCAAAATCAATCAGAATTGGACTGTATCCCCATCGAAAATCTCAGCTAGACTCTCCATTGAATGGAGCATCAACCATATCACAAGAATTGAGGATTATGTTGCTGTAGGATGGAAAGCCAGCATTAGGAACACTGTTTAAAAGGAAAAAGGTAAAAAAGGACAATTCAGACATTGCCTATATTGACCTAAGACTGACCCTATAAATAGAGGAGTTTTGCACAGAGCAAGGGGACACCGAAGAAAAAAGAGAATGAATACATGGACTGAGTTCAGGAAGCATACTGATAGAGTAAGGAAAAAGAGTTCAAAAATAGTACAAGGAGGCAAAGTAGTAGCAATCCTAATGAGTCCTAAAGTTTAGAGTCATCTCCTTAGAAAGCACACCCATTGGTGCCTGACTAACTACATTTGAAAGAATACACCCACCAGTGTATCCTCCTAATACCCAGAAGCAAACCCCCCAAGAGGTTTCTCCAAGATTGACGCAAAACAGACTCAGAAGCAGGAAAAGAGGACCGAAGGAGATAGAGACTCTAGGTAATATAGGCTTTTCCTTCCCTATTCTAAGACTGCCATATTAAATTGTGGGTGCAATTGTGTTTAGATTACTTCTTCTAAAGAATGTAGGAACCTGGACCTGAACCTAGGTTTGAACCTAAACCTGAATTGAACAGAACCTGAACCAAACCCATTGAACCAATCTTTAACCAAACCCATTGTACCTGAACCTGAACTAAACCTAAACCTAGCACACTGAAAATGAACCAAACCAACTGAACCAAACCTACTGAGTCAAACCAAACCCATGAACCAGAGCCAAACCAAACCCCAAAACCTTAAGCTCAAACCTGAGATAGAAACAAAAGCAGTCCTAATTCTTTTAAAAGCATAGTCGGGCCTCACCTTTTCTATAATAACTCCTAGGCCCAACCTTACTTTTAAAACAACCAAGCCCAAGCTTATTTTCAAAACAACCGGGCCCCATCTTATTTTTAAAAAAACCCAAGCACAACGTCATTTTAAAATAGACCCAAGCCTATTCCATTTTAAAAACAGGCCTAACTTGAACCATTTTAAAACCAAACGGGCCCAACTATTTTAAAACCAAATGGGCCCAACCTTTTTAAAACAAAATAGGCCCCACTATTTTTAAAACCAAACAAGCCCAACCTTTTTTTTTTAAAAAAAAACAACCATGCCCATTTTTTAAAGAAAACTACGCCCACCCCATTTTTAAAAACAATTAGGCCCCTTTCATTTTTAAAACAGAACTAAGCCCCAAAACCCAACTCAACCTGAATCACATCCAAACCCACAAGGGCCCAAGGGTGGACTCGTTTGAGTCAACCCAAGAGAGACTCGGTGAGGGTTCAAACAAGCTAACTCATCCTTGAACCCCGAACTCACTTGTTGACCCTATAGGTCATGCCCCAGTTTTGAAAATGCCAAATACTCTAGTATTTGATAGCTTTCAAGTTTGTGTGCAGGTTTATATTATCAGATCATATGATGGCACATGTGAAGACTTGAAAACTAAAGACGCTGAAGACTTATTATTGTAATTTATATTATTTGGGTCTGAAATAATTTATATCGGTTTGTAATAATCTCTGCATGTCATGCATGTAGGATTTGTAAGCTCAAAATGACCATAGATTGACCATAGGGACCAAATGACATTAGGGCACCCTTAGGTCGACCGATGCCAGGTTTTTGGGCATACTTGAAAAGACCCTAGGTTCCTACACATTGTGCACAAAGTCCCCATAATCACTTACATTATCAGGGGAAAGAATTGAATTAAAAATTGGACTTAATAGGAAAATATATGAGAGGTCGGGCGACCGAACCCCTAGAGTTCAAAACTCCACGGGTGGCCAAACTGCTGGAAAGTCAGAAGTTTGACTTGGGTTCGGGCTACCGAACCAAGCATAAACATATCGCTCTCGAGCGACCGAACCTATGTCAGGTTCCTTTTCAACTACCTAGGCACCTGAACAATTATGTTCAAAATAGGGCTCGGGCAACCGAATTGGCTGGTTCGGTTAACCAAACCAAAGGCCGAGCACCCGAACGTACGAACAAATGTTTCTGACTTTTGTTCGGGCTATCGAACCCACACTCAGGCTACGGAACTAATTTAAAGGACATTTATAACTGTGTCTGTTCGGGCAACCAAACCACGGTTCAGCCACCTAAACTTCGGCGGGTTAAAATTGTTTTAACTGCGGTAAAATCGAGTTAAGTTGTGTTAAGTATGTTTAAACATTTTGAATCTTTTATAATAATTCCCAACCAGTCCCAAACTGTTATAATTTTACCCCTGCCTATAAATATGGGTTCATTTGTGAGGCATAGGGAGAGATTAGGCAAAAACAATTAGCAAAAAATCCTCTCTATTTGAAAATCCCACTTTGCTCAAATACCCTCAAATACTCATTTATTTGATAAATCTTGGCATTGTAAGAGCTTAGTTAGCGTGCTTGTGATTGTTAGTATTGCTAATACTCCCAGTGTGTTTGTGTGATTGAGATAAGTTTTTTGAGGAGTTTAGCTTAGGTTTATCTCACATATTTTCATACTATAAATCTTGTGTTGGGATAACCTAGTAAGCTTAGGATATTTGCATTGTTATTGCAAGTGTACAATAGCTTTGTTTTTGGTTGTGCAAAGATATTTTCAAACAAGAAAAATATTTTCAAACTAGTAATGTGCCTATTTCATTGAAGAAATCTCCTTAACCTAGTTTGAATATCTTATTGATATCTTTGGAATTCTGATGTGCTATTAATATGTGCTTTTCTTAAATTCCAAAGTATTGCTTATTTAGAACACTCTTGAACATTATTGTGTTCATATCTTGTTAAGTGTTATTTGCACGTATATACACATCACTGAGCTTACATTTACCTACATTATTGATGTGTATGTGATTGCGCGTATTGGGTACATATTAGATTTTCATGAAAGCATAATCACTGTACCTTTTTATTGTTAAGAATACTGTTGCATTTCCAGCCATAGCCTGAGGGGTTTTGATCTAGCCCGGAAGGATCAGGTTGGGGTCAATCGTGTGAATTTGACCTAGAGCCTTCTTCGCCCCGCAAGGAGAGTTTGTAAAGGTTGAGGTCGGTCCTATGCTAATTGACCTAGTTGTATTAGGTGCCACTCCACCCGTTAAGTGAGCAATTACTGGAATCCTTGGGCTTGCGAGCTAGAGGCAGGGATGTAGGCACAGTTGGACGAACCCCGATAACGTATCGTACGTGTTCTTTACATTTCTGTAATTTATTTACTTCACATATATGTTTTATTGTGAATGATGCGTATGGTTTAAATTTTCACATTTTATATCAATCTCTGCATTTGGGATTGCATAGACTGACCCTAGGTTGTGATACTATGCTAATGTCTAGTTTAACCTAGGAATAAATTTTAAAATTCCAATTCACCCCCCCTCCTCTTGGGAATAAACCAAAGTTAACAATTGGTATCAGAACCTCATTACACTAGACTCAAACGTTTTTGTAAAAAGATTACAATGGCTCAATTTGGTGTATCCCCATTCAAAGAGGGACAGTCACCTTCTAGTCCCCTGCTATTTTGTGGTGTGGATTGCACCGCTTGGAAAATTAGAATGAGCATATTTGTAAAATCTATGAATTGGAGGGCCTGACAGGTGATTGATAACGGAATTTGTATGCCTATAGAAAATGATATTAATTTTATACATGCAAACTCATATGCCATGGATTTATTATACTGTGATTTATATACTAATATTCTTCATAAGATTATGGCATGTACAAATGTGAGGAAGATCTGGGTTGAGCCGGAAAACAAATATGGAGGGACCCAGGAAAACGAGGTAAATCATGAGCTAGTAATCCGCGATGAGGTATATGATTCTCACTCTAGCTCGATTGATGATTCTTATGCTGAATGTTGTATTGTGTCTCATGCTGAATCATCTGTTGATAATACTGTTAATGATGTATACAATGATTCCTGTATTAAGCATTATAGCATATCATATGATGAATCATCTAATAATCTTTGTGATAGTCCCGTTGAACATGCATACAATGATTCATATGAAAACTATTGTGTGAATTATTTTGTTGAATCATTACTAAATTGAATATTAAAAGCATGTTGTCGTATGAAAAACTAGAAAAGACTTTATTGAAAATACACAAGTTTCTAGTTAGAGCATCTAAGCATAAAATATTTTTGAGGAATGAGAACAAAAGAATAGAAAAACAATTAAAGGGATTAGAAAATTATCATGCTATTCTTGAAAAGAAAAACATTGAGAAAATATTGAAAATTGCCTACTTAGATGAAGAAATAGATGATTATTCTAAAATTGCTTTCAAAGATAAAAATGAAAAGAATAATCATAATAAACCCTTAAGAATTAAAAATAAAAAAATTTTCAAGAAGGGTTCAACTTTTAAATCCAAAAGCTATTTTTATGCCTCATTGAGCAAAAATAAGAGTTGTAAGCATATTCTTTCGCATATCTACAAAACCAGCTTACATTGTAAAAGAAAATGGCACATTCTATCTTCATGTCCATCTAGTTGTGCCAGAGGCTTGGATAAGAAAATGAATTGGATTATCATGATGGTGAATCTCTCAGAATCTAAGGAAGATTGAATTCCAATAGAAATTGTATAAATATTTTAATCTTCCCTTAGTTCCTAGGTTTAGGGATTTCGATGACTGTCGGCTTAGGAAGTGGTATGTGCTTAAAATGAAAATTCTTAGTATATGTATTCACTATACACTTTTTCCCATACTAAGAAATTGAATAAACATCACTTCCAAATGGACATGGCATCTTTGCCAAGTAATTAATTTCAAATGATTAACTCATGCTTAAGTATAACACCTTAAGTTAAGCCATTGTTGTCCATTGCACAAGATTGAGTTTTAAGGATCCATCTTATATCATATCATTGTACCCTAAACTCACTTTTGAATATGAAAATCCTAAATCAAAATCAAGTCATCACTCTAGGCTTAAAGCACTATTGATCATAAATGACTAATATATATTGAGTGCTTCTCATAGCTATAACCAAATTAGAGGCATCCACTAGGGGGTGTGTTCCTTTAAAGTTTAGATTGTAAATCCTTTAATTTTGATTCACTTCCTCCATAGGAATCCTTACCAAACCACGATCATATTCGGTAAGGTTTCACCCATTCCTTGGTTCGTATCCTTGCTCCTCTATGTGATCATATCTGAAGGATACTTTCCAATCACCAAAGAGCAGTGTTCAAAAATTCAAATACTTCTAGTTGTTCTTGGTCTAACTGTTAAGACATATTAACTAGCATGAATACATTTTGAGCAATGTCCTACTACTCCTAAATACTCTTCTGAACTGAATAAAAATTCAACTGTTAAGAGTATTTATTCCTTACTTCTCTCACAAGCTCTCAATTCATAAAATCATACCCTTTAGAGCTTCACATCCTTAGAGATGAGTTGAATGGCTATGTTGGTTGCAGTAGATCTCAATCTAGATGAGTGCACAAAATTCAAGTAGACCTACGCACGTGCAGTTTGAATTGAAAGCCATTCCAACTTGTGCCTCTCACCCACATTGAGATTCCTAAGAAAAGAGGCCGACATTGGCTTATCATCTTAACAAATACTAATTGTAACTTTCTGGTCTGATAAGCCTAAAGCATTCACCTCCAAGATATAATCATAAAAAGGCTAAAACACTTGGCTAAGTAATTAGAGATTAAGAAGACATAAATTGAATAAGTGCATAACTCAGGGGGAGCATACATTCTTTCATGGTTATATTAATTAAAATGCTCTCATAATTCTTACTTTATGCCTAAATGTCCATATGAGTACTGCATTGAATTCCTAACTACCCATGGATAGGGATTTATGATTATTTACTATTGTGAGCTATTATTGAATATATTGTTTGATAATACTAGATTGCATGGAACGCCATCTACAAGGCTGTTGCAGAAACTTATTTACTTGCATGCTTGTACGGAACACCAACTGCATAGCTAATGCAGTATGTTGTCTATTGCATGCTGGTAGAAGATATAGGTTCTTGTGTGCCTTGAACTTAATTATAAATTGCTTAATTGAACATATTAGGTACAAGTTTTATGGGAAAATGTTCGATTTATAGACGGCATGCTGTCGAAATTTTGATAGGAATTTTTCCAAAATAAAACCTTGTGCTAAAGATGATTATGATAAAATTAATGTTAAAACATTTTTGAAACGATGAGTAAAACCAAATAAATAATTAAACTTCATCCTAGCATAATCATCAACTACTTAGAAAGGTTCAGCTGCATCCCTCTAGAAAGAACTTAAAGAATCCATATGCATCACTTTCATCCACTGAAATATCGAGGCTTTTGAGAATACCCTAAACATTATATCCAGTGCTTAAAGGCATATGTTTTGATATGGAATGTTCGTGAATCATGAACTCTATTGCATGCCTTAATATACACTTTTATGATGCATCATAAACATTATATCCAGTGCTTTAAGGCATATGTTTTGATATGGAATGTTCGTGGGTCATGAACTCTATTGCATGCCTTAATATACACTTTTATGATGCATCTATGGTTTATAGGGACAACTATACTAATAAGGATAAATAAAGTTGATTAAGAATCAGTATGGTTGGTTTAGAAGTTTCCAAATGATGGCTTATACTACTAAGCATAATAAAAAATTCTCTATCCAGTATAAGCAGCTTATTGTATCTAAGCATGAATTCAAATTGATAGAGGGAGCATATGAAATTAAATTCCTATCGTGTTATGCTTTCCATTATTTTCAACTTAGGTTAGTTTGTTATTCACTGTGGCACGTGCTCAATTGTGATGACCTTATTGAATATCTTAATTGAAAAATATATTGCTTTGCCACATGTTTGTGTTTGCCATGTGATCCTTACTTTAAATTGTTTGATATCTTTAGGATCATTGTGGTTGTGATTTTCTGGTTATACTTTAGTATGTGCTTAATGGACATACCAAAAAATGTGTTGCTTGCTTGCATGATCTTTAAATTTGTTTTTGGCAAGCAACCCCCAATACTTTTTGCAAACATCATAAGGAGGATATGTATTAATATGTCCATACATATATACTTATTGTAATACCTTATGGCAAGATCTAATTTCAAAACCATTTTTTCTTCTCATGCCTTAATATTCTTATTATTATTATTATTATATACATATATGATTTTGAAATTGCATAACTAGTTCAGCAACTTCATGTGAAAATGCATGCGAACTAGTTAGATTGTTTTATGCTCAAACCTTCTATTTGATATCATATGTCGTGTGTTTTAAACTTAAATCTTTCACCGGTCTTATGATATGCTTCAATTGCCATGGTTTGTGATTATTTATGGTTTAATTTAATTTTCATGTCATTTAAATTTTTAAATGACCAGTTATAGAGTTTGTGTGCTTAATTGTTAAACCTTTCATGGCTTTATATTCTATGAATTTGTTTATGATATGAAACGCATAACTATGATATCTCTCACATGTTGACAGCTATATTTATATTTTAAGAATACTGAACTTTTTGAGTTGATTGTTGTGGATATGTTGTAAATTTAAAACTCAATCAGGTCATTTCTATATAGGTATTTTTGGGAAAATGCTCTATTTTCAAACGGCATGCTGCCGAAATTTCTAAAAACTTTCCCAATCTTATTGTGTATTTAAATGATTCATACTCAAATGTCTTGCTTACATACTTTATATTTATAGCCCTTTTTGTTGTTGCCAAAAGGGGGAGAAGAGGCAAAAATTGGGTACTTGAAAATTGAAAAATGGTTGCATTGACAAACCTTTACCATTATGCATATTGTCAAGGGGAGCCTTTCAAGGCTATACCCACTTTTTGAATAGTGTATTTCTTATCATAAAAAAGGGGGAGATTGTTAACCCTATGGGTCATGCCCGGTTTTGATAATGACAAATATTCTAGTATTTAATAGCTTTCAAATTTGTGTGCAGGTTTATATTATCATAACATATACTGGGACATGAGAAGACTTGAAAACTAAAGACCCTAAAGACTTATTGTTATAATTTATATTATTTGGGTCTGTAACAATTTATATCAGTCTGTAATAATCTTTGCATGCCATGCATGTAAGATTTGTAAGCTCAAAATGATCATAAATTAACCATAGGGGCCGAATGACTTTAAGTGGCACCCTTCGATCGACCGACGCCAAGTTTTTGGGCGTACTTGAAAAGACCCTAGATCCCTACACATTATGCACAAAGTCCTCATAATCACTCACATTATCAGGGGAAAGAATTGAATTCAAAATTGGACTTAATAGGCAAATATGTGAGAGGTCGGGCGATCGAACCTATGTCATGTTCCTTTTCAACTACTCGGTCGCCCGAACGATTACATTCAAAATAGGGCTCGGGTGACTGAATTGGCTGGTTCGGTTAATGACTCACTCAAAAAATGAGCAGCTCATAAGCTATCCCAAGTATAGGAGTTCTGTCGTGTAATATTAAGCCCAAGGGCTAGATCGTCTCCTCAGGGAATGCGTTTTAATCTCAAAATTTACGTTCGTCCAATCAAAAACACAAATGTACTGAACTCAGTTCAGATTCGGGATTTTTTAGAATTTTGGAGACTTAAACAAAAACTTAAATTAAAGTCCTAAAACTAGCACGCTTTTATTTAAAGAGTACGAATGGAAACTCTAATCTACCTAAGGAGACATCAAAACACGCGCTAATTAAAAATGGTAACATTGATCATGGAATCAAAGCACGTGGGAATGGAAACTTAATCAAACACAAACATGCACTAAAAATCGGAACTTTAACGCGAACCAAGACCTTGAAGTAAAATTAAACTATTAACGATTTAAACAAAGACAAAATACGAGAAAAACAAAACAAAACAAAACACAAACTTTAATAAAAACCTAAACTAATCAAGCTTCAACAAAGAGATGTGATTTTTGGGAAAACTTCGAAACAATAACATTTTTTAATTTTTTTTTTTAATTTTGGAATCAACCCAAACTTTAATTGAGTAAATAAATAACTTCAATAAAAAAAATTAAATACTAAAAACTAAACTTATATCAATATGAGCATCTAATTAAATAACAAATAAAAAAATAGAGTAAGAGAAAGAAAGATGGAGAGAACAAAACTAATTAACTAAGTTCTTCAATAAAATTCTGTAGGTAAAAAAAATAACAATTAACATACATAAAAGAAAGAGATAAGAAGAGAGAGAGAGAGAGAGAGAGAGAGAGAGAGAGAGAGAGAGAGTGTGTGTGTTGACTTGATTGGTCACACCCAGTTTTGATTATAACAAATACTCTTGGTACTAATGGTTGTACTGAGAATTGTATGCAGGATCACCTTATGCGCGCTTTGGGACTAAAAGACTTATTATGATGGCGTGCGGTGTTCATGCCGATGAATGAAGAATCTTGTGCTGCATTTGTATTTATTTTTCAGTTTCTTCATTCGGGGATGTAATTTTATTATGGACTGTACACTCATATGGCTTGTAATAATTTGCATCATGCATGATAGGTAGGTATGCTCGAATTGACCTTAGATTGACCATAGGACCTCCAAATTACATGAAAAACTTTTTTCATAAAATTCCTAACTTATACAAAGGTTTTTAAATGGTTTTAAAGTTAAAAGAAGGCAAAAACTAAAATTTTCAAAGGGGTTGGTCAACCGGCCAGTCGACCGAATGTTAGAAATGAACAATTTTCTTACTCAATTCGATCTCATATCAAACCATGTTCAACATGAAAATTGTGGAATTTTCCCATAGCTTGAGTTTGATACTAAGATCGTCCAAACTAGAGTTACACAAAAAAAAAAGTTATGGCCAAAATACTGAAACATGTCCGTAAGAGAAAAACTCCCTTCATGTTTCTTCCGTATCATTGATAGACATTTTTCTCAAATAAAAAGTCATTATCTTAAAATGTGCTCAACATGAAAGTTGTGGTATTTTCTCTTAACTCTCTATTGATATCAAGAACATCTAATTTGGAATGGTATAAGAAAAGTTATGGCCAAAACACTAAACAGTATCTGCGTAGAAAAGTAGGGGCCGATCGGCCGAGCCTTCACTACGGTCGACCGAAACTCCTTTTGGTCAACATTTTTTACCACCCGGTCAACCAAAACATGTAGTTCAAGAAGCCCTAGTCGACTGAAACCTCCCTGGGTCAAAGATTGACCACTCGATAGACCGAATCTTGTAATTCAAAAGGCCCTGGTCGACCGAAACCCTCCTGGGTCAACAGTTGACCATCTGGTTGACCGAGATCTTTTGTACTACAACTACCTGGTCGACTGAAGGGTTCTCGGGAGAATTCCCAACGGTCAGGTCGAACGAACCAGATAGTTCAAAATGCCCTGGTCGATCGAAACTCAGAAAATTGGGAAGTCGCCCTCTCCTGGTCGACCAAGACCTCAGTTCAAAAGTCCCCTGGTCGACCGAACCATTTGAGACTTGGTCAACCAAAACATTTTTGGTCGACCGGACCTCTCAGGTTGCCCTGATTTTTACCGTGGATAAACATATTTTAAACATTGTTAATTATTTTAAAATGATTTAAAACTTTCTTAATAATGCCCAATAGGTTCCCAACGGTTAAAAATACCTCCTTACCTATATATACCCATTCATTTATCATTATTAGCAAGGATTAGCAAACTTGATTAGGGCAAAACTCTCTCAACTCTTAAAACCCTATATTAGCCAAAAACTTCTTGCAAACACTGACATACTCTTCAATCTTTATTTCTCCAAGCATTGTGAGTATTTCTATAAGGTTATAGTGCGTAATCTTTCTAGCTAATACTCTCTTTTGGTATAAAGTTTGATTGATTTTATTTGAGAGTATAGCCTAAAGTTCTTCCACGGATTTCATTTGATAAAGCTTGTGTGGGAAGACTTTAAGGGTTGTGGTTCTTGCATTGTTGTTGCAAGATACCTAAACCTAAATTTTGTGTGCAAAAATCCTTTTGTGAAAAGCTAATATTTCAAACAACTCCATTGTGCTTTAGACATTGAAATATCGTATTGAGTTTGTTTGATCTATCTTGCTTAACATATTTGAAACCCTGATCTAATTTTGTGATATTCGAATATTGTGTTTCAAATCTTTCTTAGATACACACTTTAGATCTTGATTGATTATCATACTTGATTGTGTGTTTAGCACACATTAGAGCACTGAGCATATCTACATATCATTCGTGCTTGCTTTATTGATTGAACTGTATTGGTGCACACATCTGCTTTTCTAGAAGCATATTTCCGTGTACAAATTTTATACACATCTGTTGTATTTCCAAGCACGGGCCTGAAGAAGGAGACTAGCCCTGGAATAGTCCCGGATTGGCTTAGACCCGGTTAGGAAAGCTAGGTGCATCGTCCTGTTAAGGCGTGTCGGTTGAGGTCAGCCCCGTTAATTGACCTGGTTAAGGTTGAGGTCAGCCCTATGTTAATTTGACCTGGTTGTAAACGGTGCCGCTCCACCCTTAAGTGAGCTATTAGTGGAATCCTCCTGCTTGCGAGCTAGAGGCGGGGACGTAGGCACAGTTGGCCGAACCCCGATAACATATCGTGCGTGTTCTTTACATTTCCGCAATTTACTTACTGCACATGTATGTTATATTATAAATGATTAGATTTACATTTGCATAGACAGACCCTAGGTTAAGTAATATTGCTTATCTGGTTTAACCTAGGTGATAATTTTTAAATACCCAATTCACCCCCCCTCTTGGGATTGCACCAAAGCTAACAATTGGTATCAGAGCCTCGTAACTTAGACTTTGACGCTATTTAGTAAAAGATCATGATGGCTCATGTTAGTGCATCCCCTTCATGTGAGGGAAGATTGGTCACACACCCACCTGTATTCTATGGTAATGATTATGCTATATGGAAATTTAGAATGACTGTGTATGTGAAAGCTTTAAATTGGAAATTTTGGAGAGTCAATGATCAGGGTGATTGTGTGCCTACGAAATCTATTGGGTGTACCGATGTTCCTAAATCAGAGTGTGAAATGAATGACCATGATAGGAACTTAGTACAGGTAAATTTTGATGCCATGAATACCTTACTGCATGCTTTAGATTCTAATGTTTTATGTGAGGTTATAGCTTATAGTAGTGCTAAGCAGATATGGGAAGAACTTGAGAGGAGATATGGAGCACCCATGCAAAACAATGTGATCTCTCCATGTGACTCAAGCCCTACTAATCCTGAAGGAGGTAACCAGTGCTTTGTTGCCTTAATAGATAATGAGGTTATCTCTGTTCCTTCTGCTTTAGTAGATAAACTTGGTAATGATTCATGTGATGAATTGAATGATGCATCTGATACTGAATCATGTAATAGTACTGATAGTGAAAGCATGCCTACTTATAAGGAATTGCAAGTTGAATATATTAGAACTCATAAGTCACTTGTTAAAGCTAATAAAAGATATACTGCTTTGAAAAAAAAGTATGAGGCATGTGAGAAAGAATGTGAATCAAAAGTTCTTGTTCAAAGAGAAAATGACTTTAAAATCAAACAATTAGTAAACAAGAATGAAAAATTGGAAAAAGAATTGAGTGTAGTAAGATCCCAACTTACAATTGAAAATGAAAAGGATCTTCGTATCCATGATCTTGAGAATAAAGCAAACAATATGTCAAAAGAACTTATGAAACTTCAAAGTGTTTGTAAGATTTGAAAAACTCAAAAATTCAAGATCTAGAGAAGAAAATAGAAGACCAATCTAAGATCATCTACACGTTCTCTAAAGGCAAAGAAAATTTCGATAAATTGCTTGGCTCACAAAAGATGACCTTAGATAAGGAAGGTATAGGTTTTAATGGAATTGAAAATAAGAAAAAGAAGAACCTATACATGGGGTACTTTGTAAAAGAATCAAAACATTATGCTAGTACCTCCTTCGGTCCATACACTCACACCATATGCATTCTATGTAAAAAGAAGGGGCACACAAAATTTGATTGCCTATTTAAAAGAAAAGGTGTGAAACCCAAACAAGTCTGGAGAGTCAAAGTACCACCTAGTCCTAACCCATCGAGAATAAAAGGTAGAAAAATGATATAGGTTGTTAAGAAAGAAAACCCCTTGATATTCAAGGAAGAATTTGCTCAAACAGGAATTACATGAACACATAATTCATCCTTAGCATTTAGGATTAGCCATAGGGGGTAGTACCTTCTAAAAGCTTAGGAAATGGTTTGGGACTGAAAATGTAAAATCTTAGTATATACCAACTATTTAAAATCTTACATACTAAGTATTTTGAAAAATCAAGCCAATTTGCAAATCCAAGTATATAACCAATATGAACTCAATGCATACATCCCTTGGTTGAAATATGAAATTATTGGCTACTTGAATGAAAATCCACTTCCAAATGGACATGACATTTTTGCCTTGTATTAAAATTTCAAATTGCTTAACTCATGTGTAAATATGAATATCTAAAGTTAAGCATCTATTTTGTCCATTACCTAGCTTGTGGTTTAGGGAATCCATCTCACATTATATATCATTTAATCCCAAACCCATCATTGAACTTAAATGCCTAATAAAATGTTTAGTCATCACTCTAGGCTTGAAGCACTATTAATCATCAACTCCAAATATTTATAGTGCTTATTAAAAGATATCCTTCCATAATTTAAATTAGTGGCAATCACTAAGGGATTCAAGTTTCACTGTTAAATCAAAATTCCCTTTGAGCTTATATTATAAATCTTCTAATTTTGGTTTATGTCCTCCATAGGGAATCTTTACCTTACCACGATCATATCAGGTAAAGATCCATCCTTCTCATTGGTTTGTATCCTTGCTCTAAAATTATGATCATATCTAAAGGATACATTCCAATCACCAAAGAGCATCAGTTCCTAGTTATTCATATCCTCCACAATGCTCTTTGCCAAAATAAGTTAGGACATATTCTTTAAAATGCCTATCTTGTACAATGTCCTACTTTTGAATACTTTATTAAACTTAAATAAAACGTTTAATCTTTAAGAGTATTCAATTTTCTTCCAAGCTCTCAAACTCTATATAAAATCATTTAAGAGCTTCATCCTCATAAATTAAGTTAAAATGGCTAATTTAATTGATATAGGTTTCGATCCATATAATGGAACAACAATTCAAAGAAACCTATGCATGAACCTTAAAATGAAAAGTCATTTGAACATTAGGCCTCTCATGTATTGTAAATCATAAGAAAAGAGACAAATATTGGCTTAGCTTATTTAAAGATATATATCGTTTGACCTTTTGGTCCTCTAAGCCTATTCATCCAAAGTCAAGCATATAACATTGAAAATCTTAATATACTTGGCCTAAAGAACCTGAAAAATAAGGAAAGGCATAAAATGAATTAGCGCATAATTAAGGGGGAGCATATATTCTTTCATGATTATATAAATTAAAATGCTCTCATATATTTATTTCATGCCTAAATGCCCATATGGGTATTGCACTGAATTTCTAACTATCCATGGTTATTTATTGTTCATAATATCTAGTTGGATGGTTTACATGTTATATGGACAGTTGATTATACTATCTGATTGCATGCTTTGTTTAGAATTCTTCCTGCATGGCGGATGCAGTTGATGAGAATCGCATGCTGGTAGTGGATTATAGGTTCTCGTATGCCTTGAACTGAAATATAAATTGCTTGTTTGAACCTATTAGGTAACATTTGTATAGGAAAATGTCCTATATACAAACGGCATGCTGCCGAATTTTTGTTAGAACTTTCCCATACAAAACCTTGTGTTAAAGATGATTATAATAAAATTAAAGTTAAAATATTTTTGAAAGGATGAGTGAAAACTAATTGAAAATTAAATGTCATCCTTGTATAATCATCAAACACTTAAAGAGCTGAGCACCTATCCTATAGAAAGAACTTATAGGACTCACATGCATCACTATTGTTTATTGAAATATTGAGGCTCTTCTAATATCCCTGAACATTATATCCTGCACGTAAAGCCTCATGTTTTGATATGAAAGGTTTTTGGATCATGAGTTGCATTGCATGCCTTAATATCTATTTTTGATGCACTTGTTGTCTATAGGTGTGACTATACTAATTTGAGATGAATGTTGTTAATAGACATCGAGTATAGTTGTTGAAGAATGGTTTGTGTGCTCACTTATACTTTGGCATATTCAATGAAATCAATCACTTGCAAAGTATAAGTAATTTATAATATTTAAGCAATAATTCAAATTGATAGGGGGAGCATCTAAAATTAAAATGCCTATCATATTATGCTCTCAAACCTTTTTAGCTTAGATATAGTGTCGAATCAAATGTGGCATGTGCTTAACCTGAAATGTTGTTGGTAAAAATTTTACATTGATTTATAGTTCTTTGCCACATGTTGGTTGTGTTTGCCATATGATCCTGCGTGTGAATTATTAAATCTTTAGGATCATCATGGTTGTGATTTTCTGGTTATACTTTTGTATGTACTTAATTGACAAACCAGAAAATTTAGGCTTGTTTGTTTTAAATTAAAGCTTCCTTTCTGCAAGCTACCCTCAGCACCATCTTGCAAACATCATAAGGGGGATATATATTTATTTATATATATATATATATATATTTATTACTTTATGGCAAGAACTAATTTCAAAACTCTAACTTTGCTTTTCATGACATTTAAAATATTTAAATGACCAGTTGTATTACTTATGTGCTTAATTGTTGAGGTTAATTTTGTCATTCTATTTGCATTGTATGGCTATTATATTTCTTGAATTTCTAAAAGTTATACCTCTACTTTGTGTGTTGAAAATACTGTACTGTTTGAGTTACGTGATGAATATGTGCTATATGCTATTGATTAAAACTCAACATAGGTCACTTAGGTACAAAGTGATATTTGGGAATGGTCTATTTTCAAATGGCATGTTGCCAAATTCTTCAAAAATTCCTCCTAACATCCCTTTTGTATCTAAATGACATCATTTGCCTTCAAGTTTTATTGCTTAAACCCTTTTTGCTGTTGCCAAAAGGGGGAGAAAAGGAAAAAGTTGGTAAAACAATGTTTAATCATGTCTAATCTTTAATTACCCATTACTTTAATTACCATTATGCATAAAGTCAGGGGGAGCCTTTCTTGGCTATACCCACTTTTGCATAAAGTATTTGTCATCATCAAAAAGGGGGAGAATGTTGACTTGATTGGTCACACCCAGTTTTGATTATGACAAATACTCTTGGTACTAATGGTTGTACTGAGAATTGTATGCAGGATCACCTTGTGCGCGCTTCGGGACTAAAAGACTTATTATGATGGCATGCGGTGTTCGTGCCGATGAATGAAGAATCTTGTGCTGCATTTGTATTTATTTTTCAGTTTCTTCATTTTGGAATGTAACTTTATTATGGACTGTACACTCATATGGCTTGTAATAATTTGCATCATGCATGATAGGTAGGTATGCTCGAATTGACCTTAGATTGACCATAGGACCTCCAAATAACATGAAAAACTTTTTTCATAAAATGCCTAACTTATATAAAAGTTTTTAAATGGTTTTAAAGTTAAAAGAAGGCAAAAACTAAAATTTTCAAATGGGTCGGTCAACCGGCCAGTTGACCGAATGTTAGAAATGAACAATTTTCTTACTCAATTCGATCTCATATCAAACCATGTTCAACATGAAAATTGTGGAATTTTCCCATAGCTTGAGTTTGATACCAAGATCATCCAAATTGAAGTTACACAAAAAAAAAAGTTATGGCCAAAATACTGAAACATGTCCGTAAGAGAAAAACTACCTTCATGTTTCTTCCGCCTCATTGATAGACATTTTTCTCAAATAAAAAGTCATTATCTTAAAATGTGCTCAACATGAAAGTTGTGAGATGTTCTCTTACCTTTCTATTGATATCAAGAACATATAATTTGAAATTGTATAGGAAACGTTATGACCAAAACACTAAACAGTGCCCGCGTAGAAAAGTAGAGGCCGGTCGATCGAGCATTCACTACGGTCGACCGAAACTCCTTTTGGTCAACATTTTTGACCACCCGATCGACCGAAACATGTAGTTCAAGAAGCCCTGATCGACCGAAACCTCCCTGGGTCAAAGATTGACCACTCGGTCGACCGAATCTTGTAGTTCAAAAGGCCCTGGTCGACCGAAACCCTCCTGGGTCAACAGTTTACCATCTGGTCGACTAAGATCTTTTGTACTACAACTACCTGGTCGACCGAAGGGTTCTCGGGAGAATTCCCAATGGTCTGGTCAACCGAACCAAGCAGTTCAAAATGCTCTGGTCGACCTAAACCTAAATTTTGTGTGCAAAAATCCTTTTGTGAAAAGCTAATCTTTCAAACAACTCCATTGTGCTTTAGACATTGAAATATCGTATTGAGTTTGTTTGATCTATCTTGCTTAGCATATTTGAAACCCTGATCTGATTTTATGATATTCGAATATTGTGTTTCAAATCTTTCTTAGATACACACTCTAGATCTTGATTGATTATCATACTTGATTGAGTGTTTAGCACACATTAGAGCACTGAGCATATCTACATATCATTCGTGCTTGCTTTATTGATTGAGCTGTATTGGTACACACATCTACTTTTCTAGAAGCATATTTTCACGTATAAATTTTATACACATCTGTTGTATTTCCAGGCACAGGCCTGAAGAGGGAGACTAGCCCTGGAATAGTCCCGGATTGGCTTAGACCCGGTTAGGAAAGCTAGGTGCTTCGTCCTGTTAAGGCGTGTAGGTTGAGGTCAGCCCCGCTAATTAACCTGGTTAAGGTTGAGGTCAGCCCTATGTTAATTTGACCTGGTTGCAAACGGTGCTGCTCCACCCTTAAGTGAGTTATTAGTGGAATCCTCCTGCTTGCGAGCTAGAGGCGGGGACGTAGGCACAGTTGGTCGAACCCCGATAACATATCGTGCGTGTTCTTTACATTTCTGCAATTTACTTACTGCATATGTATGTTATATTGTAAATGATTAGATTTACATTTGCATAGACAGACCCTAGGTTAAGTAATACTGCTTATCTGGTTTAACCTAGGTGATAATTTTTAAATACCCAATTCACCCCACTATTAGGATTGCACCAAAGTTAACAAAGAGAGAGAGAGAGAGAGAGAGAGAGAGAGAGAGAGAGAAAAGCTATGGAAAATTGGCTGAGCAGCTGCTGTGGAAGCTTGGTCTCTTCTGTGCTTGGATGGCTGGCAGGTTGGAGGAACCCGAAGGCAGTGGATCTGTGTATTGGTGGCCGAGAAGCTGCTGGAACAGGGCTGTGGAAGAGTTCTGTGGCAGAGGAGAGGAGCACTGGTGGTTCTCAGCTGTGCTATGGAGGATCTCCTCTGGTGGAGCTGTGCAGAGGGGTTGCAGAGAGAAGTTGGTGATGATGGCCTCTCGGATGTGGCTGGAGCAGAGAGATAGATGGGACTGAGTTGCTAGAGATCTGTGGACTCAGAGTGGCTGTGCAGAGGGAGTTTCAGCAGGAAAACAGAGGAGGAAAAAGAGGGGAAAGGAGAAGAAGAAAGAGGAAGAAGAAGAAGAGAATTACTGAGAGATAGAAAAGCTAAAGGAGATACCAAAAGAGAAGACAGGAAACAGCAAGGAGAAGTAAGGATCGGAGAAGAAAGAGAGAGTAGGAGAGAGGAACGAGAAGGGAAAAGAAGGGAAGAGAAGAGGATGGTGCGGCTGGAGTAGCGCCCAACAAGTAAGAGAAAGGGGAAAATAGAGAATAAAAAGGGGAGAGGGGAAACACAGCCCTAAGACCCGGATTGTCCAACCCAGCAACTTGACCCAATTGGAGTTTACCCGAATTGTTATATTTTTTTTTTTCATTTTTTTCATTCTCTATTCATCGCAAATCTGACTCTTTTGGAGCCCATTTCTCACAAAACTCAAAACACAAAAGTTGTAGATAATCCTTTTCTCTTTCTCCAAAAATTTGAATCGTCTCGATCGGAGCTTGGACGGAAAATTCATGCATGAAATACAAACAGGTGTCAATTTTGGTTTCCAATATTTTTCCTGCAACAAAAAATTACCAAAACTTCATAAATAGTGCAATAAAGTTCAAGAATGATGATTTTGGCACTTTATTAAAATATTGGACAATTTTAGACATTTAATTAAAAATATAAACCGTAAAGCCCGGGTTAGGATGCCCAACTACGCAGTTTTGACGCGTAATCACACCCCTCAACTAACGTTTTGCTAGTCTCTAGCAAATGATGTGAATGAATCTCTGGGTGGTGTCTACAAATACATACTCTGGTGATCATGAAATCAATGCACATGCGACATAACTATACCACTTCACATACAAGAACATAACTGAATTTCACACAAGCTCGTTCATATTCAATGCACACGACTCCAAAGCACATCACTCATGCAAGTTTCATCGTTTATATGTGATTTGAAAGTAGTATACTCACATGAAGTTAATCAGTGGCACATTCGGAGTTAATGCAATCATATAAGTTCGAGTATAAATAGGTAAACTCTCGAGGTGTGTGTGATGTGTTTGACTCAATACACCTAGGACACCAGTGAACACCTACAGAACGATTGCTTTGACTCGGCCTAAATGTTATACCCTCAAGAACACTCAAAGAAAATGGGTTCACTCATCATATGTGAGGAGGAGTGTCGCGATCAAACATCCCACATATTAAAGGGAACAACGCTAAGTATATGGAGTGGACTAGTCTGGAAAGGATCTAGCCTATCTATGAGGTGTCGGGTCCTTCACCCTAGCATCTTCTCACCTACTCACCAGATCCAACTGAGACCACCCTAGATCAACTTACTCACAAACTTGTCGTGAATGCATCTGAGGCATTAATTGGTTGAAGAATCATCATACGTGGAAAATATGTGTCGTCCTTGACTTTTTGTGATATGTATTTGGGTTGGCATTGACATTTCATTTCATGCACATTTGTATTGCTTATTCTTTCTTCTACTCATTCTTCATTTTCTATCTTTTCTTGATCAATTAAGACAATCTTAACACTTCTTTTGTAATCTTCAAATAATGAATGAGAATTGAGCTCGAATACTGGTCCATGAACTAAGTCTATCTCTAGGGGTGGCTCAGCCTTCGCATTTTGAGTAGGTTATAAGACTTAGGTTTCTATCTCCCCACTAGGTGTCACCTCTAGGCTAGCAAATCTAAAACAAAGACTAGTGTACAAAGGAATCATCCAGAAAAAGAGAATTGAGTTCTATGAACTCTGATTTGATATTAACGCTCAAAAGGACGATAAATAGCTCAAGGATATCTCACAAGGTGTCATAGTCTCCACGAGTGTTCTCTCAGTGCTCACAGGAAACCCTAAGTGCAATGAATCACGTGAATGTGTTTATTTACCCTCGTGAGATGCATGTAGATACAGGAAATTATATAGCCAAATTAACATGAGTGTACTACCAATCAGTTCTTCATAGAGTCATAAAGTCATATAAAGAGAAACTACACATGATTGACTCAAGTGTGTCATTCTTAAGTTATACGCAAGTATGTGAAGGGTATACACAGTTTTAAGCATGACATAGTGCAATGTAATTCCTCAGTGCTCCTCCTTTCTTTCTCTTTCTTTTTGATTTTTTGATTTTTTGATTTTTTTTGTTTTTTGTTTTTTAAACCCAGTACGTGTACATGTACAGTGTCACATGCAAATTCTCATCCCCCCCAACTAAAGTGAAACATTGTCCTCAATGTGAAAGCATAGGGGAAATAGAAAATACTGTGCACGGGAAAAGCAAGGCGTACCTGAGTGGCGAAATAATGGAAAACAAAGATCAAACTACGCGAAAATAGACCTGAAAACTAACTAAAAATAAAATAAGATAAAATAAAAGGAAAATAAGGGAAAGAAAAAAATCACAATTGTCTTGGCGGAGGCTCTGGAGGAATTTCGTCTGGTGGCTGCAGGTCTATAAATTGCATCAGCGGTTCTCCAAATTTGAGCCGCCACAATCGATCAGTCGTCATACCTGCACGAAAATCAACCTCAAATGAATTAATTCGTGTCAAAATACCAAACAATTTTTGTGCAGGTCGACCCTCGTGTGTGGATAAGAAAGGGTCTTTATTCAACATTGTGTCCAGGAAATATGCTTCTTTACAAACTAACGGTTGAGAGAAAGTGATCGGAATAATTACCTGCAGTTCTTCAGAAGCATTAACATTAAAGGTTTTACCTGGTTCTTTGAAAATTATATGCTCACTAGACTGGTCACCCTCTTTATTAGGTGTACATATCATCATACCACTGCAAGAGTCTGCCTCCACATTAGGCTCCTTAATATCTGATTCAGGTGGGAGTGACGATTTCATGGTTTCTGAGCTCGAAGTATGAGGTACAACAGGTTGGTACTCCGTATGGGTATTAGTCTCCTCATTAACTAACTGCTCCACTTTTGGCCACGTTTCCTCTGATTTTTCTTTGACCTCTTCTGGTTCAGCCGTGACTTCTAGTGCTGGGACAATTGGTTGTCTGATGATGGGCATCTCAGGTTGGGGAAATTCTTTCTCGCTTCTCGAAGTAGTGGTGGTCTCTGCTGTCTTAAAAGAAATATCATGTATTTGTTGGTGTGACTGCTGGTACTCTTGAGGACTAGGCTGAGGTTCCATGGGCAATTCTTCGTTTTCTAAGATGTCCAGTTGCATGCTTATCGCATTAATGGTATCCCGCAATTCATTATTATGATCAACTTAAGTTTGCATGAATTGATGGAGCATGTTCGCCATCTGTGTTATGCTATCCTCGAAAAGGTCTGATGACGTACAGCTTGGAGGGATCTGTTGTGGCTGATATTGAGGCGAATGGTTGTTTGGGCAGTTTGGTGGCTTGTATACATCTCCACCACTAATTGTGCTGGTAGGGTGTGCAGTCATGGGTGCCTGAGTGTATCGTGTATCGCACTGTGGGACATTGTCAGCTAAGTAATCAAAGAATGATAATACCTGATTTGGATCCTCGCTGACGGGCTCTCCATTAGGCATAGTCTGGACAAAACACTTGCAATCAGGGGTAAGAGCAGTATAAAAACAATCAGCTAACCTCCATGAGTCGAACCCGTGATCTGGACAAGTGCTTAGTAGATCCTTGAATCACTCCCAGCAAGCCCGAAATGTCTCGTCATCCTGCTGCACAAAATTAAGAATCTGTTCCTGCAAAAATTGAGTTTTCTGTGAGGGACAAAATGCATGCAGGAATTTACGCTCCATATCAACCCAATTAGTGATAGAGTGAGGTCTCAAGGAATGAAACCAAATCAATGCCCTATGCTACAAAGTAGCAAGAAATAAATTCAATCTAGTAGATTCATCAGTTCTAGCATAAGAGAAAAACATGTTGTAGGTTAATTCAAACTCTGTTAAGTGCTGAGATGGGCACTTAGATTTCATTCCATAGAACTCAGGTAGCAATGACGTCCTCCAGCGCTGCATCATGAAATCAAGCTCGTCATAAGGCAAAACAGTGGAAGAGGATGCAGTGGCATATTCAAGCTACAAAAAGTCCATTATCGTGCGCGGTGCAGATGCAGCCATTTTTCAAAACTCAAAATTTTTTCTGTTTTTTTTTTTCTTTTTTTTTTTCATAAAACTAAAAAAAATGATGGGAAAAACGCAAATTTGAGACTAATAATGACATTCCCCTGCAACGGCGCCAAAAACTTGACTCACTCGAAAAATAAGCAGCTCAGAAGCTATCCCAAGTATAGGAGTTCTGTCGTGTAATATTAAGTCCAAGGGCTAGGTCGTCTCCTAAGGGAATGCATTTTAATCTCAAAATTTACGTTCGTCCAATCAAAAACACAAATGTACTGAACTCAGTTCAGATTCGAGATTTTTCAGAATTTTGGAGACTTAAACAAAAACTTAAATTAAACTCCTAAAACTAGCATGCTTCAATTTAAAGAGTACGAATGGAAACTCTAATCTACCTAAGGAGACATCAAAACACGCGCTAGTTAAAAATGGTAACATTGATCATGGAATCAAAGCACGTGGGAATGGAAACTTAATCAAACACAAACATGCACTAAAAATCGGGACTTTAACGCAAACCAAGACCTTGAAGTAAAATTAAACTATTAACGATTTAAACAAAGACAAAACACGAGAAAAAAAAAAACAAAACAAAACACAAACTTTAATAAAAACCTAAACTAATCAAGCTTCAACAAAGAGACGTGATTTTTGGGAAAACTTCGAAACAATAACATTTTTTAATTCTTTTTTTTTTAATTTTGGAATCAACCCAAACTTCAATTGAGTAAAGAAATAACTTCAATAAAAAAAATTAAATACTAAAAACTAAACTTATATCAATATGAGCATCTAATTAAATAACAAATTAAAAAATAGAGTAAAAGAAAGAAAGATGGAGAGAACAAAACTAATTAACTAAGTTCTTCAATAAAATTCTGTAGGTAAAAAAAATAACAATTAACATACATAAAAGAAAGAGATAAGAAGAGAGAGAGAGAGAGAGAGAGAGAGAGAGAGAGAGAGAGAGAGAAGCTATGGAAAACTGGCCGAGCAGCTGCTGTGGAAGCTTGGTCTCTGCTGTGCTCGGATGGCTGGCAGGTTGGAGGAACCCAAAGGCAGTGGAGCTATGTATTGGTGGCCAAGAAGCTACTAGAACAGGGCTGTGGAAGAGTTCTGTGGCAAAGGAGAGGAGCACTGGTGGTTCTTGGCTGTCCTATGGAGGATCTCCTCTGGTGGAGCTGTGCAAAGGGGGTTGCAGAGAGAAGCTGGTGATGATGGCCTCTCTGATGTAGCTGGAGTAGAGAGACAGATGGGACTGAGTTGCTGGAGATACGTGGACTCAGAGTGGCTGTGCAGAAGGAGTTTCAGCAGGAAAACATAGGAGGAAAAAGAGGGGAAAGGAGAAGAAGAAAGAGGAAGAAGAAGAAGAGAATTACTGAGAGATAGAAAAGCTAAAGGAGATACCAAAAGAGAAGACAGGAAACAGTAAGGAGAAGTAAGGATCGGAGAAGAAAGAGAGAGTAGGTGAGAGGAAGGAGAAGGGAAAAGAAGGGAAGAGAAAAGGATGGTGCGGCTGGGGCAGTGCCCAATAGGGAAGAGAAAGGGAAAAAGAGAGAATAAAAAGGGGAGAGGGGAAACACAACCCTAAGACCCGGATTGTCCAACCCAGCAACTTGACCCAATTGGAGTTGACCCGAATTGTTATATTTTTTTAAAAATTTTTTTCATTCTCTATTCATCATAAATCTGACTCTTTTCGAGCCTGTTTCTCGCAAAACTCAAAACAAAAAAGTTGTAGATAATCCTTTCCTCTTTCTCTAGAAATTTGAATCGTCTCAATCGGAGCTCAAACAGAAAAGTCATGCATGAAATACGAACAGGTGTCAGTTTTGGTTTCGGAGATTTTTCCTGCAACAAAAAATTACCAAAACTTCATAAATAGTACAATAAAGTTCAAGAATGATGATTTTGGCACTTTATTAAAATATTGGATAATTTTAGACATTTAATTAAAAGTATAAACCGTAAAGCTCAGGTTAAGATGCCCAATTACGCAGTTTTGATGCGTAATCAGTTAACCGAACCTAGGATTGGGCACCCGAACCTACGTGCAAATGTTTTTGACTTTTGTTCAGGCTATCGAACCTACACTCAGGTTGCTGAACTAATTTAAAGGACATTTATAACTGTGTATGTTCGAGCGACCGAACCACGGTTCAGCCACTCGAACCTCGGCGGGTTAAAATTATTTTAAGTATGATAAAATCGGGTTAAGTTGGGTTAAGTATGTTTAAACATTTTGAATCTTTTCTAATAATTCCCAACCAGTCCCAAACAATTATAATTTTACTCATGCCTATAAATATGGGTCCATTTGTGATGATTAGGGAGAGATTAGCCAAAAACAATTAGCAAAAAATCCTCCCTATTTGTATTTCCCACTTTGCTCAAATACCCTCAAATACTCATTCATATGATAAATCTTGGTATTGTAAGAGCTTAGTGAGTGTGCTTGTGATTGCTAGTATTGCTAATACTCCCAGTGTGCTTATGTGATTGAGATAATGTTTTTGGGGAGTTTAGCTTAGGTTTAGCCCATAGATTTTCATACTATAAATATTGTGTTGGGATAACCTAGTAAGATTAGGATATTTGCATTGTTATTGCAAGTGTCCAATAGCTTTATTTTTGGTTGTGCAAAGATATTTTCAAACAAGCAAAATATTTTCAAACTAGTAGTGTGCCTATTTCATTGAAGAAAATCTCCTTGAACTAGTTTGAATATCTGATTGATATCTTTGGCATACTGATGTGCTATTAATTTGTGCTTTGCTTAAATTCCAAAGTATTGCTTGTTTAGAATACTCTTGAACATTATTGTGATCATATCTTGTTGAGTGTTATTTGCATGTATATACACATCACTGAGCTTACATTTACCTGCAATATTGATGTGTATGTGATTGTGCGGATTGGGTACATATCTGCTTTACATGAAATCATAATCATTGTACCATTTTATTGTTAAGAATATTGTTGTATTTCCAGGCGTAACCTTAGGGGGTTTGATCTAGCCTGGAAGGATTAGGCTGGGGTCAGCCATGTGAATTTGACCTAGGGCCTTCTCCGCCCCACAAGGAGAGTTTGTAAAGGTTGAGGTCAGCCCTGTGCTAATTGACCTGATTGAATTAGGTGCCGCTCCACCCATTAAGTGAACAATTAGTGGAATCCTCTAACTTGGGAGCTGGAGGCGGTGACATAGGCACAGTTGGCCAAACCCTGATAACATATCTTGTGTGTTCTTTAGATTTCTGCAATTTATTTACTGCACGTGTATTTTTATTATGAATGATGCGTATGGTTTAAATTTCCGCATTTTATATTAATCTACGCATTTGGGATTGCATAAACTGACTCTAGGTTGTGATATTTTGCTAACGTTTGGTTTAACCTAGGAATAAGTTTTAAAATTCCAATTCACCCCCCCCCCCCCTTCTTGGGAATACACCAAAGCTAACATCACTCAACTACAATGGAAACCAAAACCCTAGAATCACAGCATTGCAAACAACATCACTTGAATCAGAAATAAAGATAAAAAAAGCACTCAAATCACAAATACAAGAACAACAGCACTCAACTCACATAACAATCGCACTTGAGTCACATGCACACAATCACAAAAATCCAAAAAAAATAAAAATGGAGGGGGGTACTTATCTTCTATGAGCATCATGCTCACACCCCAAGAATGGGTAATCACCATCACGAGACTTGCGATTGGGTCCCCCTTCGATCTCAGGTCAAGCCACTAGCATAGAAATCAGAAGACATCATAGGCCTTCACAAAGGAAAAATTAAGATTTCATAGAGAATCCCAAAGAGTCTCAGGTCTTAGTAAGTTCGCAATAGTAGAGAGAAAATGAGGTTAGCACTTCAGGAGGAGTGAAAGAGAGATCTAGAGATTTAGAAATATATTTAATAAGTAGAGAGATCTAGAGATTAGGGTTTCAAGGCGAAACAGAGTTAGGAAAAAAGTTTAAGGTTTCAAGGCAGAACAAAGTGAGGAAGAGAGTTTAGGGTTTCATGGGGGTTTTCCACAAAAGAGTGAGGATGAGAGCTAGGGTTTCAGTAGGGTTCGAAGGGGAGTTAGGGTTTCAAAAGTTCGCAAGGTTAGAGAAGGAGAGAGAAAAGGGAAGGGAGAGATATGAGAGAGTGAAAAAATGAACAAAAATGGAAAAAAAATTTGTTTTTATATGATCTGACATGAAGGTCACATGTTACCACTAATGGCTAACACATGGCAAAATATCCTTTGCGTATCTTGAGGAGGCGTGGCCAATTCTCAACGATCAAATCTGTGTTTTCTTAAGTTGATTCGGATCATGCCATGTCACTAATCTGTGTCACTTACCCTTTAACCTTCTGGTTCTCAACACGTGGCTAGGTGACGTCATCATGACATCACCTCCTCCTCTATTAAATGCTGATATATGTATAAGTATACTCGGGCAACGTGCCATTACCCAATGATGAGACGTGGCCCCTTCATTGACCCGGCCTATTTCACTTAAACCATTTGACCCATCTGAACCAATTCGAACCAATTTTCTTATTCTTGTTTTACTTATTTTTTTATTATCTTATTTATTTGATTTAAAAATTTAGAAAATAGTAGAAAAGTTTAAAATTTTTGGAAAAATAAAAAAAAAATTGGAAAAATATTTTTGAAGTTAGGAAAATATTTTAAGGCATTTTTTACTAGGGAAAATGAAAATAGAGCTCCAAAAACCTTGAGAAAATTTTGAAAATATCATAAATACTTAGAAAAATTCTACAATATTTTGAAATAAATCTTGGAGCTATTTTCTTAAAATATTTTCTTGATTTTTAAAGGGGTGCCACTATGATTTCAAAAAAGGGCAATAGGCTTTTCAAGCCTCACCTGTGTTAGTTCTGAGGGGGGGGGGGGTTTCTAATGAGATCCCTATTTTTTGAGGGTCTTGTTAGACAATTCCTAAGGCACACCCCCATTTAATTATACTTTCCATGAAGTGTGCATGTTTGTTCATAGTTTGTTTGGAGTAAATTAAAAGGCTATTGAAATTTAATCTAGGATAGTTTCTAGTTAATTAGGTACCATTCATAGAATAGGTGTGTAGGGGGTACTAGTACCTTCCCCTCGCATAACCGATCTCTCGATCCCAATCCTGGTATACCCAAATTGATGCTATTCTTAATTGAGTAGTAATTAGGTGTTCTAAGCACACCAAGAAAAAGGTTGTGGCAACTCCAAACCTCCATTTTTTCCTAAAAATCAACTCATCATTTTTATTCGCCCTCTCCGAGGCACCCTTGCTCTTGGGATGTTGCAACAGCTCAGCTACTCTGTTGGGGATCACTAAGAGAGTTAAGCCAGTAGTTAATTAGGAATTATTATGAATTTGATAAATCTTTTAATTACTCCTTATTTTGTGAATATTACATGTATACTTGTGAACATATGATTGTATATAGGGCTATGAATATTTATTTGTATATGTTTGATGTTTGATTAAGTATGTGTTTGAAAAAGGATGAAAATCAATGTGAATAGCACATATGTTTGTATATGTGATGGTTGCTTGTATGTCAATATTGTGAATATTATTTGGTTGTGAGCATGTGATTGAGTTTCGAATATTGTATGATGTGTAGGGATAGTGGGAGTAGTCCATGCTTATGAATTCACACACATTTTCACGAGCCTTTTACCCGGGCTTCACCTATTAGGACTAGAAAGGAGTGTAATACCTTTTGTCCCCACATGGTGGAGCTTGTGGGGAACCACGAACCACTCCACTCAGTTTAAACTTTGTCAAAGCCCATTGGGTGAGGATAGGAGACATGTTGGGAGCCTGTTGTTAATAGGGATTAAAACTTAACCACACATACTTGTCTATAGTTTTCCCCAACTTAAGATAGAGCCTATTGAAAAATTCAAGTCATCTACCTAGGGTTGGGACAAAAGTCTCATCCTTCTCCACATGATTTAACCCAATATTTTGTATATATGTTTTGAAATACTTTGTGTTGTGTCATGCATTCTACATCCATTTTATACATGGATACTACTTTGGCAAGATTCTAGAAAAGCATGATTCATTCCTAAAAGATTCAAATTTTACCTCCTAAGATACTCTACATCCAGAAAAAGGAAAATAGGTTAATTTTGTGCAAGGAAACAAAATTTGAAAGAAAATCATTCAATATTGGGGTGTATTCAATTAATTGAGAAATTTTTGAAAAATTGTTGTAGGAAGGAAAATACAATTAGGGTCTTGCCCAAAAGGAAACAATGAAAAATGGTAAGATGGGACACTGCCTAACTTGACTGCAACCTAACTCTAATATGTGGTATAGTGCAAAATACCCCCTATGAGTATGCTTATAGGTTTTTTCTCCCAAAAGACCAGAACTCATGCTGAGTTCAATAGCCCACATTTAACAAACCCAATGGGTTGATTCACTCGAGTCAACCCCAAACCCAGACCATAACCTGATCCTTAATGGATCTTGGGTATATGAACCATCACCAGAGAAAGGGATAGGGATAGATATGTATCTAAAACAAAATGGGAATTATGGCCACCGGGAAAGGAATGAGTGAGGAAGGAATTGAATGCTCGGCCGATAAAGGTCAAATTTTTGGAGTCATTAGGGGAAAATAAATATCCATCAAGGGTTGGTCTAATTTCGCAACCTTTCCCTAGTTAATGAGGTTTTTTCTCAAAATTTGAGCAAAGTGGTTATTTAGGTTTGTTGCATTGCATTCATGCATTACATGCATAGTCATTCACACATAGCCATGCATGCATAGTCATCTCCAATAGGTCATTAATGATATTCCAATTGTCTGTGAAACTAATGCGCCAAGGTGATAAAATTAAGATTCGGAATTCCAGAATTAAGCAGAGAAGAACAATCTCTACATACTTTTAATTCTAGAAGAAGGGTTAGAATCATGACTAAGTATTTAGAAAGTCACATAAGAGCTCTTGAGCAAAGTCATGAGAATATCCATCAAGATGTTCAGGAGATTAAGGATCAGATGGGTAAGTTAATGGAGATAGCCACATCTATGAGCTAAAGCAAAATTATACAATCCCCAAAACATGCAGTTGAAAGAAAGCATCTATTTCCACCAAGATTTACACCTATTAGAGAGCATCTATCATCACAACCGGTGAAGTTGTTAGCTGGTTCGGGACCAAGCTCGCACACATTTACTCTAATGGCTCTAAACCTGAGATTTTAGCCAAGGGGAAATGTCCATGCACCGCCAATCATCAACCCTGATATACAAGGAGAGGGAATAACTGAGGGAACGACTAAGGAACAGACCCCTAGTTCGAAAACAAATTGTAAATGTGAAACATTAGAAGAACATTTACGAGCTATGGAGGAAACAAGCATGTTTCATTTGGTGGATTCTTTTAATCTTGGTTTACTGCCTACTGTGATTTTACCCCTAAAGTTCAAAATCCCAGTTCTTAAGAAGTTTAGTGGGCCTGAATGTCCATTCGTTCATTTAAGGATGTATCGCTAGAAGATGGTTGCATATTCTGATAATGATAAGCTGCTCATCCATTGTTTCCAAGATAGTTTGACTGGGGCAGCCCTAATATGGTATATTCAGCTAGACGGAGCAAAGATTCACATATGAAAGGATTTATCTCATGCTTTTATTACCCAATATGGGCATGATATAGTTACAGACATGTTGACTTTGCAGAATATGGAGAAGAAGACGAGTGAATATGCTTATCGATGGAAAGGAATGACGACACAGAGTTATCCTTTGATTGAAGATTGAAAAGCTGCTTATTCATTTGAGAACTCTGTCAAAGATCCATGGTCTAACCATCTCATTAGAAGTACTCACCAAAATTTTTTTGATTTGGTAATCACTGGAAAGCGGATTGAAGAAGCGGTTAAGTATACACGGACAGGACAAAGCTCTTCAAAATGGATTGGGAGAAGGAAAACAAAAGAGGCCCAGATGATATAAAGTTGCTTATACTAGTAAGGAAAGTGGGCAAGTAAGAACACTATGTTTGAGCCAACAGTCAGTAATATAGCCCAAGAGGGTGCGTGACCGTATTTGATTCCTTTTGGTCAACCATCAACTGTGCAACAAAGAATTCCAAAAAAAAGAATGAGAAGAGTTGAACCAACTCTGATGACCTTCATGGATTTGTTTCCACAATTGGTTTAAAGGCAATTAATTGTGCCTATACCGGGAGCGCCAAAGCATCCTCCATTCCTGAGATGGTACAAACTAGGTGCTCAATGCACATGTCATGCTAATTCCACCGACCACACCATTGCTCGCTGCTATTCATTTAAACACAAAGTACATGCGTTAAAAGATGCAGGTTGGCTAGTGTTTGACATGGAAAAACCCAATGAACGTGAGAGTCCATTACCTAATGATAGTGGTAATGTGGGAAATGCCATCAGGTTGGAGGAATAGTTGGCATTAAATTTCAAAAGTGAGTGCTCACTTTGATATAGAAGTGATGGTGTAAATTCAATAGTGTGTTTGATTACCTAACGGTGATAATAAGAGGAATGCATCCACACTTTTTGTTTAAGTTATTTTGAATTTGAATGAAATAAAAATGCATTTCAGTCTCATATCATCACGTCTTTCTTGGATTGTCACCTCTTTGCCAAATTTTGTTTGTTTTTCTTTTTTGGTTCGTGCAAATAATATAAAGAATGGTTTTGCTACTACAAAGGATTTATAGCCAATAGTTTGTTTTGGTAATCTATTTAATGGGCGGAAAACAAAAAACAAAAAACCAAAAAGGATGAAGGAAAAGCCTAAAGGCTAGAGCTTAATGAGGACTCCACCTCAACAATGAAGATATTGTCAAAGAGCTATGTGAGAATGGATTTAAAAAATAATGTTGAGTTATCTAACTTTGCCATTCATTATCTCAATGAAGATGATGAACAAAGTCCCTTGTCATTGTTATTATGACTGGTGTCTTAAAGGTATAATAATTATATTCCAATCAAATGAAGGGTGGCCATCTTTGGTCAACCTGTATCCCCAAAAAGAACCAAACAATGATTCACCATTTGTTAACCCATTTAAGCCTAAATGTTAAACCAGGTTTTTCTTAAAAGTCAGTTCCCCATAAATTTAACCAGTGTTTGAGTCTCTTAATGTTTGACAAGTCATTTAAGACAATGATCACTACCAAAAGGATGGCAGACCAATTTTTTGCTTCCCAAAAGAAAGTCAAAGAGGGAACCTCTTGCTGGCCCTTTTGAGCCTGAAAAAATTACTTCTTGAAAGAGCCATCAAAGGATCACACCCCACATAGGGGTAGTTTCGAAAAGATTAGTCCCAAATGGAACCCAAATAAAAAAAAGCTAAGATCCCTTCATAAAAGGAAATGCAAAGATGCAGTAAAAAAATGAAGAAGAATGAAAGAAAACTAGGGGCATACTTCATTTGTGATGTTTGACCAGTGATACCTTTAATAAGATTGACAACTTTAAGCCTTATTGAACCCTTTTCTTCTTTAACCTATACACCCAATCTACATTACAATCCAAATAAAAGTCCTAACCAAACTGGTATGTATCGTTTTATGAAAAGAAATGTTAGTCTCAATGTCAAGTCTAAACTAGGTAATGATCTGATCCTAAAAAGGTACGTAGGTAGCTTGTTCAATTGACAAGTTTGGTCAATATTTTGCACAACTTGGGGCAGAAAATATCATTTTGGGAAGAGGTTTTTGAGCCTTAGTTTCCTTATTCGTTGATACCTAAATCCTTAGCCTACATTTGGTCCCATGTCTTAAAGTCCACCCTGAGATTGGAATATTGATCAGACTACTTAATGAGACACTAGTTATAACTCAAGATAGTATGCTTGAAATAAGTCATGGAATACAAAGTAAGAAAGAATCTCTGAGTGGTGATATAGTGGAGGAGTTATGGTTAGGATGCTAATATAAAAAAATAAAATAAAGTAACATAAAATTAAAAAATAAAAAAAATGAAAATACGATCTTTGCCCATTGATGTGATCCTCTAAGCTAGTAGCAAAGTTATATCAGTGTCAAAGTACTAGTAAAATTGTCTCCTGTTAAACCAGTACAGAAAATCAAGTAAAAACAATCAAGATTGAGTATTCCATTCATATCCTTGATGAGATTGTGCATTTGTTCATTCTAATTTCATAATTTTTAAATATTAAGGATGTAATCCAAAGAAATTCCTTGTTGGAAAAATTAAGATGTTACTTTTGGTACCTAAATCTTCTTAGGTCTTTTTGGGTTTGTTTTAGTTGCATTTTTTACTCTCCACACCTTCTTCTTCTTCTTCTTCTTCTTCTTCCTCTTCTTCTTCTTCTTCTTCTTCTTCTTCTTCCTCCTCTTCTTCTTCGTCGTCTTCGTTGTCGTCTTCTTCTTCTTCTTCTTCTTTTTCTTCTTCTTCTTCTTCTTCTTCTTCTTACTTTCTTTCTTGGTTTATTCACCTTTGTCCATTTTAGTTCCTTTAAATTTTCTAGCAAATATTTTATTCTTTTTGAAGAATTTTCCTAGTCGTTTGGTGAACAGTGCTAAGTCATCATCATCCAACTCATTATCCTCTTCATCACTCAAGCTTTCCTTTAAAGCTTTGAGTGCTATTGATTTCTCTTGTTTGCTAACTTCAATTGTCCTTTCATTTATAGCCATCTCATATGTGAGAAGCGACCCTATGAGTTCATCTAAAGAAGTGTTCTTAAGTTTCTACCTTCAATTATGGCAGTGGCCTTGTGTTCCTAAATAGGAGGAAGTCCTCTTAAGGATTTTTCTAATCATTTTATATGTATAATAGTTCTTCCCTAGTGCATTAAGGGAGTTAATTGTGTGAGTGAACTTATTGTACATACTAGTTATAGACTCCTCTAGGTTCATCCTAAAGGCTTCATACTCATTGGTGAGCATGTAGATTCTACTGTCTTTAACATCTACGGTTCCCTTATAGGTTACTTCTAATATTTCCAAAATATCCTTTGTAAATTTGCATCCTATTATCTAGTTAAACTCATTAGCATCTAGTGCACAATATAAAGCATTCATTGCACTTGAGTTTATTTGAAGTTGTTTCATATCAGTTTCACGTAATTCAATTTCATCTTTGGGGACTTCCTTGTTATCTACAGTCTTAGAAGCCATATAATCGCCTTGGGTTACTACTTTTCGAACTTTCCAATCTATAGTTTGCAAGAATATCCTCATGTGTTGTTTCCAGAAGGTTTAGTTAACACCCTAGAAAATAGGAGGTCTAAATGAGGGTTGCCCTTCATCGAAAGGGGATACACCTATGTTTGCCATTAAAATATTTCTGTATCTACTTATTAAGATTTTCTACAACCTAGGCTCTGGTACTAATTGAAACAAAAGATGTAATCCCAAGAGGGTGGATGAATTGGGTATTTAAAAAATTATTTAGTGGAATCTGAGTTTATTTTAAACCTTTTAAGTTAAACCAATCACAACCTCACACCAATATCAAACACAATCAACTAATCAGCGATCATACTATACCAATTGACAATCCTATATGTATATATATATATATATATATATATATATATATATATATATGAGAAATTGAAAACACAATCCAAATATTTACCTTTTGCAATTTTAGTAATCAGCTAGTTCATTATCCAAATCTAAATTTCAGCAACAACCAAATATTCTCGTAAGACAAAAATTAAGCAATCAAATAAGCTAGATGATTGTGCTTTGATCAATATAAACAACCACAATAGCATTTACCTCAGTCAACCACAAACAAATTCAAGTATGAGTACTTGTCTAAATTTTCAATAAGAAATATAAACCATACAAATTACCAACAGTCTTACTTTAATTACTTGATGCACACTCAATCAATATCTCAACGTTTAGAAAGTTTTCTCAACAAATTTAGAACATACACATAGATTATAAAGTGGTGAATTTAAAGAAATGGGGAAAGAAGGGTGAACACAAGATTTTTTTTACAAGGTTCGACTTACCGCCTACGTCCTTGCCTCAAGCAACTTTCTATGAGGATTTCCATTACCGCATCGTTCAAAAGGTGAAGTATCCCTATTTTTTGTTGGCAAATGAATACACCTCTCTAATGAGAATACACTCTCAATAGGCAACAATTCAAAACCTTGAATCGTCAAAGTTGCAAAAAAAGCAATACAAGTTATTCAAAGATAAATGTTGACTTTATGAGTCCTGACCCATTTTTATTATAAAAAATCCAAGGTATCTCACTTGTGAATCCAGTGCTTGAACAGATAATCTTTTAGATGTCACATAGAGTCAAGGTGCTATCAAGGCCATAAGGAGCAAAAAGTCCACATCATCTAGCATATGGCATGGCAACATGAAGATCAAAGGATGAAGACACTTCATTTCAATTGTAATTTCATTTAATTTTGGGTCTGTAATAATGCATTCATGCATGATGGGAATGACAGCTCAACTATGACCATAGACTAACCTTAGGAAGCAAATGCTTTCATGAAAATCCTTTACCTAAGTGGATAAACACTTACAAAGTTTTTCAATTGAACTTAAGGCCAAAAAGAGGACCAATATTAAGTTTTTAACTCAGCCCAACCGACCGACCTTCCCATACACAAAATGCCCCGATTGATCGACCTTACCATGTGGGCTGGTCCTTTGAATCCTCAGACGACCGATCCGTTTATAACTGAAAAGGTCAGCCACCTGACAGTCATCGGTCAATCGATCTAAATGACTTAAAGAAAGCCCCAGCCGACCGAACCTCCGTAACTTAGGATTTCATTCTCGACACAATCGACTGGCACTGTACTCAGTTGACCAAGCCTTATATTGTTTTGAAAAACTTAGAAAGACCAGCCGACAGGCATTATGCTCAGCCAACCAACCTTCTCGAGTTCGTATTTATTTTTGTATGGTCATCCAACTGGCACTTTCACTAGTTTACCAACCTTCTCAGGTCGCCCAAATTTTTAAGCGCTAAACAAGGTTAATTTTTCAATTAAACATTTTCAAAAATTCTTATTGTGTCCCTAACAGTTATAATTTTTTGGAAGACTATATACACTCCATTCCAAAGTTGGTTTAACACCTTTGATTAGCAAGAATTCTCTCTCAAACTATTTGTGCTATTTTTTTTATTTTACTCACATACAAGCTTAGTTTTCTCACTTTATTTGACACATTTACTTGTATACTCATTTAGAAAGAGAGCATAATACTCACCTTCCTCTTTTGCACTTTGATTACAACTTGAAGTTAGTGTTGAGTGTCCATTATTGTGAGCATTACATATTTTATTTGAAAACTTAAACTCTCTCTCATTCTTGCATTGTTGAATATTGATTTTCAGAGAGTAAGCTTGAGTTCTTCCCATTGTATTTTATTCATAAATATTTCTTGGGAAAAACTCTCCATTTGTGTTGGAATTGGTGTATTCCCAAGAGGGGGGTTGAATTGGGTATTTAAAAATTTCTCCTTCTAGGCTTATCCAAATCAGCACTATTATGCAACCTAGGGTCTATCTATGCAATTATGAACCCAATCATTCACAATAATAAATCCAAAACATTCAAGCGCTAAAATTTAAATTGCAAAAATTAAAACCAGGAACAAGAAATGTTATCGAGGCTGCCTACGTCCCCGCTTTGTCTTGTAAGCCCAAGGATTCCACTACAGCTCTCTTAACGGATGGAGCGGCACCGATTACAACTAGGTCAAATTACCAAGGTTGACCTCAACCTTTGCACACTCTCCTTACGAGGCGAGGAAGGCCCTACCGATCCTTACGGGATAGATCAGCACCCCCTTAGGCCACGCCTGGAATACAATGGCTAATCAATAAAAATTTCGTGTACAAAGTATGTGATTCTCCAGTAAGCAGATTTGTAGCAGTACACACTGGTAATAACTAATGCACTTCAAATAGATAAGAACTATAAGTTCAGTGAAGATATGTGTAATAGCACTCAGTCTAATGTCAATAAGTAATCAAATGCAAGAGTGTATTATCAAACTATCTTTGAAACAATATATAGATATATATCAATCACAAGTAGGGTTTCAAAGACTTCCAAAGATTGTAATCGAAATATCTCAAAATGATTTTCTCAAAATTCTAGCTCAAGAGATATTTGTAGTAAAAGCTTGTAAAAATATTTTGCATCACAAATCACAATACAAGCTTAGGAGTCTTGCAATTCTAATGCTAAGACTCACAAGCCACAAAGTTTTGCCACACTATGCATTTATTAATTAAATTGGGGGGAAGACTTTTGGCTAAACTCTCAATAAAAAAATCAACAACCAATCAAAGTAGTGAGAGTTTGAGCTAGAGAAGGGAGTGTAGGTAATCTCAGTATAATATCACTCAAATATTTTTCAAAAGAATGAGAAAAGGATGATTATTAGGGTTTGAATATGAAGGAATAGCTCTCAAAAAATTCGAAGGAAATTTTGCTAATCAAAATCCTTAATCCTATCTTAATTTTGCAAATGAGCTCATATTTATAAACACCCTTTCATTTTGACCGTTGGGGACATAAGAGCAATATTTAAAATAGTTTAAAGCATGTTTAGCAAAAATAACCCTAATTTACCCTTAATTATTTGTGGTAAAAATTGGCCAACCCGAGAGTTTCGGTCAACCGAGCTGTAGGTTCGGTCGCCTGAATAGACACAAAAAGAAAAGACATTTTTGAAGTTTTGGTGCCTGGTCAAATCTTCTGGTGGTTGAGTCTAAGGAGATTTCCAACCTGCTTGAGGTTCGATCACCTGGTCCTAAGTTTGGTCTACCAAACTTGAGGATTCAGTTGCCCGAAGTTAATTTGAACGTGAAGTTTGGGCACCCGAGGAAGGTGGAAAAGTCAGTATTATATGTTCGGTCGATTGAGGACACTCAATTCAATTTGGTTCAGTTGCCTGACCCAAGTCAACCTTTTGACTTTTCAACCATTCGGTCAACCAAGGCATTTTTAAAGTGCCTAGTTTGGTTGCCTCCTTTTTAATTTTAAGTTTTAGGTCCTGTTTTGAGTTTAAAGTTACGTGCAGGGACCTAGGGTCTATCTAAGGTCAAGGCTCTTTAATTTAGCCAAAAAAACCTTGCATTGGTTGATCAAAGTTTTTCTATGGTCATTTTTTTCCTATGGTCAATCAATGGTCATGTTGAGCTTATATTCCTACCATGCATGTCATGCATTGATTATTACATACTCATATAAATTATTACGGACCCAAATATAATAAATGCATTTACAAATGAAGCACAAACAAGTATTCTTCTTTTGCTCTTCATTTTCCCATTGAATATACCAGGAGTATGATCTTTAAGTTCCTCAGGCTTCCATAAATCAATTCTGATGTGTGTGTTGTATTGTAAACCTACTCAAAAACTAGATACACACAAAAGATCCTTGTGTTTGTTAGCATCAAAACCAAAGATCAGACTCAAAAAGTCAACAATTTTCTTGTGAATCTTTGCATCCTTATTGCAAGATTCAAAGGTTTGCATTGTGCTTTTGATAAATACATTTTTGCAAGCTTCCTAATATCTCCTTTGCTTCATATTTGAAAAACATCTTGTGAGATATTTACTTAGGGTCTTAAAGATCTTTTGATTATACACTTAGTAAATATATTATCTTGAATCAAAGATTTCACTCTCACATATTTATATATACACATATTTATTTATTTATTTGAGTTCACAAATAGTTTACAAAATCCTTATTAAGCTTAAATTCCCATCATTTATGAGTGTATTGTGCTTATTGTTGTACATCATCTGATTATTGTAGAAGCATTCTCTTTGTACACAAATCTTTATTATTTTTGTATTTTCGGTGTGTGGTCGGAATAGAATTGCACTAGCGTGTAACGTGCACCGGATTGGTTCAAATCCGGTTAGGAGAACTAGGAGCATCGTCTTGTAAGGTGTAGTTGTTGGTTTAGCTTAGCCCAGTAATTGAGCCGGGATTTTTCCTTGCCCTATAAGTAGGGGTTGTAATGGTGTTGCTCCACCTATTAAGTGAGCATTTAGTGAACCTTTTGTTGGTGAGCTTGAGGCGGGGACATAGGCACTATTGGTCGAACCTCGATAAAATATACTGTGTCATTTTATCCCTACACTTTTTACTTTATAGTATTTTCTTGCTTATCTTTCTTGTTGATATTATTTCTTGTGAATTTAAATATTAAATTTTGTTTGATTTTAAAATAGACATACTTTAGGTTATGGTATATTGTCGCTAGTTTAATTAACCTAGAAATTTTTAAATATCCAATTAACCCCCCCCCCCCTATTGGGATTATACCATAAGTTATGTATGGTATCAGAGTCTCGTTGCATAGACTTAAAAGTTTTTATAAAAAAGACCGCAGTGGTTAATACTGGTGTAGCCCCTTTTAGAGAGGGATAGTCATCCACACATCCTCCAATATTCATTGGTGTTAACTGCACCTTTTGGAAACAAAGAATGCACATTTTTCTTCAAAATATTGATTGGAAGGTGTGGAGGGTTGTCTCCAAGGGAAATTTTGTTCTAATGAAAGCTGTAAAGGATAAGAGTGAACCTAAAATGGAAAATAAATACACCTATGATGATATGAAGTGAGTTAATGTAAATGCCACAATAATGAATGCCCTATAATGTGCTCTATATGTTAATGAATTTAATAGGGTTATGGCATGTACATTAGCTAAATAAATATGGGATAAACTTGAGGTTACATATAAAGGCACTAGAGATGTTCAGGATAGTTGCATCAACATGTTAACCAGTGAATGTGAAGCATTTAAAATGAACTCTAGTGAATCCATACAAAGCATGTACACTCGGTTCACACATATCACTAGCTCTTTGCATGCACTTGGTAAGACCTACCCGACTTAAAAAATGATTAGGAAAATACTTAGAGGTCTGTCGCCAATCTGGGAGGCAAAAGCCACTACCATAGCTGAGCGAAGAAACCTAAAGGCACTGATGCTAGATAAGCTAATTGGATCACTCATCACATATGAGATGGTCGTAAATGATATTTAAGCGAACACAAAAAATCAAAGAAGGTAATTGCTCTAAATGTATATGTTGACTCTATGAGTTCAATCCTGTTTTGATAATGACAAATCACTTGGTATATGACCTGTGTATTTGAGTTTGTGAATAGGATCATGATTTAGAATGCATGAACAGTAAGCTTTATATGGAAGCCACAAGGAAACTAAAGTACATATCACTTGGCTCAATCCATGGAACTAGAGGAATAAAAGGATGAAGAAGCAAGCTTCAATTTGAAGATCTTTGATGAAAATGGGTATTTAGAATTGAATGTATTTACATATGTCATATGATATATTTTGAAGCTCAAACATTCACGAGACTGACCTTAGGACTCATGCATTTCATGAAAGATTCATTTATATTAGTTCTAGGTTGAGAGAATTTTTAGAGGCAAACTTTAGAAGCCTCGTCGATGAGCCCCATAGCCTCATCGACGAATACATGAAGGCCACTCAGCGATGAACAATGTTGTCTCATCGAGGAAAATATACTGAGAGCCTGAAATGTTCATATAGTGCTCTCATCAATAAACTCATAGCCTTTTTGACAAACGAGTGTTGTACACTCATCGACGAATGTACCTATTCGTCTATGAAGGTCGCAGTGCAGAACGACGTTCCAACATAGAGAAGGATGTAAATATGATATTTTAAATGATCTAATGGCTAGAAGTTGTTTAGATGGCGAGATTACTTATATACACTAACCCTAAACCCTAGAAGCACACTTTTTATCTAAAAATGTTGTTCGGAGCAAGAAATCTATTTTCGTATAGTTATTTATTTGAAAAATATTTTAGGAATAGTATCCTAAAGTTTGAATCCTTGTGATACTTAAAGTTATATTTTTATTCCAAATGATTTACATTATTGGGCAAAAGGTACTTGAAAAATATTGTTTAAATCTTTGCAATATTCAAAGTCTTATTTTTATTCAAAGATTTAATTATATAAATTATTTGATATCAAGAACTTAGATCAACGTGTTATACAAGACTACTTTTTTCAAGGGATCTTATTTTAAATTCTTGCATAAAGTTATCTAAAATCAAACACTAAGTTCTCCAAAGCATTTATTTATAAAGATTATATTTTCGGGAGATATTGATTAAAGGATAGACTTGTGTAGCATTTCATTCTTCATTTGAAGATCATATCTTTACATACATATTGAGCTTCAAGTTTTTATCATATGATTATGTACTAGGATTTATCTTGTACTCACTAGTTTGGTTTGAAGAAATTTGAGTTGTTGTAAAAATTGTATTCATTATTTTGTATTCACAATTCGGGCTGTGAACCGAGGTTGAGGAGGAAGTTACGCCTCTTGTAAGCAGCGGATTGTAAAGGAAGCTCCATCCCAATTAAAGGAGCAAATTTCAATGGAATCCTTGAGTGGGTTTCTCAAGGTGAGGATGTAGGCTGGGGTAGGCTAAACCTCGTAAAAATCGAGTTTGCATCTCTCTTACCCTAACCTCTATTTAATTTCCGCGTAATCTTAATTGTGTGAATATTGTGAATATTTTAAATGTGTAGTAGGTCATCAAAGTAATTGGGTAAATTATGCTAATTGATAAAATTACTCATTAGGTTGATTAATTAAAAAAACATTTAGGTAGTAGTAAGTAGCTTGCAATTTTGTAATTGATTGTTTTCAAAAATTAGAACTTGAAAGACTCAATTTTTAAAATACCCAATTCACCCCCCTCCCTCTTGGGGTAACACCGAAATTCACATTTGGTATCAGATCCAAGTTTACATAAACTTAGCCATTATTTTTGTAAAAAAACACAATGGCACACATCGGTGTAACCCCATTCGGTGAGGGACACTCGTCAACTAGACCACCAATTTTTTGTGGTCTAAATTACACCTAGTAGAAACGAAGGATGTGTATATATCGTTTAAATGTTGATTAGAAGGTATGGGGAATAGTTTCTAAAGGAAACGATGTTTCTATGAAAGTAGTTGACAAAGTAAACGTACCTAAGTGAAATTAGGAATAGCTTCCCAGGAGGGGGGGTGAATTGGCTTTTAAAATTTTCTTTTTAAAGTCCTTAACTTCTTTTAATATTTAACCAATTCTTTGACTTGTTTATCAATTTCGTCAATCAAACAAGAACTTGGTTTCTTTTAAACAATCAACAAGACAACTAATAAAACATTCAAACTTCAACCACAATTTGTTTGCAAAATATAAGTTCACTGCAACACTATTAAATCGATGGAAGATTCAAGATTCAGTACTTTCTGAAATATAAACACAGTTCACTCAATCTCAAGCTTTATACCATTCAAACACAATATATGTATAGTATATGTAACTTTCAGCTTTTGTATTCTGTTCAGCCCTATGGTAAATGTGAGTTTGAATAAAGCCCGGTATATATGAAATTGCTTCTTCAATATGATGTTCAATATAAAAACTAATTACTCTTTCCAAACATCATAATTCAAATAAACTCGTAAGTTAATTTATCTTTGGAATGTTTAACCAAGTAACGTACTTCCGTATGGTTTCCGCAAAGTATGGTTTAAACAACGTACTCCCTTTCGGTTTCTGCAATCCCAAATCAAAATTAAACCTTAAGTTTGCTTTATTTCCAAATATACGTAGTTTGTATGATTTTCAAATTTAAACCATCCACACAAATGAAATAAGTACTGAAAATTAAGAGTAAGGGAAAGAGAGAGTGAGATGGAGATTTTTACGAGGTTCGACTTATACCCAACCTACGTCCTTGCCTTTGGAAAACCACCAAATGATTCACTAAACATGTTCCTTTAACGGGCGGAACAATACCTTTACAACACTCCCTGGGTAAGGCTAGAGCCCGCCTTCTCAAAACGTGATCCCCTCATCTAGTCACTCCTTAACTAGGTTAGAGCCTGCCTCTCTAAGCAATATCCCCTTGCTTAGCCAACGATCTAAAAAATCCTTGGAATTGTCAACTTATAAGAAATAAATCAAATAGATGTGTACAAGAACTTGCTCACACAAAGAGCTGATTAGTACAACAATTTAGAAACTAATATACTTCAAACTAAATAACAATATGGAAATTAACTTAAAACTTAATGAAGTATATCACCAATTAATTCTTTCAAAGTTTGAAAGACTTAGAATTTGTAGCACTATTCCGGTGGAAGAATCAGCAAGACTTGAGCAAATTTCGTAGACAAGATGAGAGTGAAAGTGTCTTTGAGTGTTGAGAGCAATTGAGAGAGATTTTGAATTTTTGCTAAATTTGAATTCTTGGTACATTGATTCAATGATCTTTGAGGCTTATTTATATACTTTAAAAGGTATGTAACTTGATCCCCAAGTGACTTGGAGTATCCCCCAAGTTTTCACAAAGTTTGAGCCCCAAGCAAACCATTAAAAAATGTTTCCGTTGAGTTATTTTTTAAAAATATTTTGTGGTAGTCGCTTGCCCCAATCCACCAGTCACCTACTATGTTATTTTTAAAGGAGTAGCAAGGGCAATAGGGTGGCAGTCGCCTACCAGGATACAGCCAGTCGCCTGGCTTGACCACCTAGGCGGCCATCCGGGTTCAGGCAGTCTACTATTTGCTGTCAGCTTCAAGTATCCTTATGTTTTTCAGTCATAACTTTTTTTATGTAACTCAAACTTTGATGATCTTGGTGTCAAATGAAATCTACATAAAAATCCTATAACTTTCATGTTGAACACTTTTTGAAATAATGAGTTTTTGATAGAGAAAAATACACCTCAATACAGATGTAAAAAAATTAACAACATTTTGAAAATTCTCTTTTTAATGCTTTTCATTCCAAAAATGATTCTAACGTTTTTGAAATAATTTTTGACCTTATAAAAATATTTTCCAAGTATGTTAAAAGGTATTTAGGTCCAATAAATTAACCTAAGAGTTTCATGTATCCATATTGAAATTATTTGAAATACTTACATGAAATTTCCTATAGATTCTTTCAAATTTGCAATTCTTGAATTCATAAAAATATTTTCCAAGTATGTTAAAAGATTTAGGTCCAATAAATTCACCTAAGAGCTTCATGTATCCGTATTGAAATTATTTGAAGTACTTACATGAATTTTCCTATAGATTCTTTCAAATTTGCAATTCTTGAATTCCTTGAGGTCTTTATGCTTGCTTCATCTTTCTTTAAGCTTTCGTCATGTTCTCTTTAATCCTCATGTTCTCATGATCTTCAAGTTTTATCTTTAAATCTATTTTTGAATCCATACTTCGAGCTTGATATAAATCATCCTTCTTTGAAATATAAGCTTTCATGAATTATTTAACCTTGCATTCATCAATGAGTCCTGAAAATACATCACTTAAACAAAACATGTTAAGTTCTACTTGTTTGTTAGCATCAAAACAAGATATTAAGCCTTGTAAGGACAATAATCTACCCATTTTTTATGATGACAAAGAAGAAGTACAAATTTGAATGAGCCTTAAAAGGACTCCCCCTTTCAATAAGCATCATCTTAACAATATTTGGAAGATTAATATCAATTTTAAAACCTCTTTTACACTCATGCTCATCACTTCAAATACTCCTCCTTTTGATATATATTATGTTCATGCTCAGTTTTTACAATTTGCAAAGTATGCTCAATTTTTGCTTTAAAACTTCTCCCCCTTTTGACATCCATCAAAAAGGGAAAAAAAATGATTAAGTTCAAGTAAAATCACATGTTGAGCATATCATCAAACATATGTATCAAAACATATGAACACACTCAATTTATTATTTTTCAATATAGCATGTGTAGTGTGTTATAACATTCAAGTATATGAGTTGTAACTTCATTATTAACAACTTTTTCCTTTAGACAATATTCAAGATTTCAATTGTTGATTTTATGATACCAATTTAAAATTGAATTCATGATATCTATTTAAAATTCATGATACCAATTGAGAATTAATACCAATTGAAAATTTAATTCATAGACCAATTGAAAATTCTCTAAATTAATTAATAGAGAAACAATCATAATATAAGCAATATGACATAACACTCCCTCTAAATTCAATGCATTCAGTTTTGTTATCAATTTTGCTTTCATTACCCTATATTTCAAAACAATGATTCACATTATGTATCAAATATCAATATTATGCTCATATCATCAATGTCATACCATGCTCATAGATATAATTATCTTTGTCATGCTCAAAAGACAAATTGAACTTCTAGATTGTGATACCAAGTGAGCTTTTAAATTTTGATACCAATTAAAATTTTTAAAATGTGATACCAAAAATATTCATGGATACCAAAGTAATTTATAGATATCAAAGTCATATTCACATTATGCATAGCTTATGGATACCAATATAACCATTATATCTCTCATAGCTCATGGATATCAATATAAAAAGCAGTAAGTCTATCCATGTAATTCATCAATAGCATGCATGATCAAGAATTAATCTCATATCAAAATTCATGCTTATACTTAATAATCTCATGCTCAAATTTTCAACATAGTGAGCCATAAATTTTCAATATAAGTCAAACATATCATGTAGCATATCATATAGGCATGTAAGCATATAATATCTCATATAGTCATTCATTCTCAAACTTATCTTAAACTCTTCTTTAAATTTTTCTATTTTAACTAGTTTGTTTGTTGATCATGAATTAAGTTACTTTCTCAATTTTTAAAGGGAATGACTTAATCCATGGAGTTTTTTATTTATGAACTAGTCTATCATCTTGGTACCCATACCTTCTTGGGTCCGGTTGGTTTCATGAAGGATGTTTCTTTAACTCTCCATATTTGTTTAGCTTTCACACCTTTTCTTTTAAAAGGACATTCAAACTTTATATGCCCCTCTTTCTTACATTGATAGCATATGGTGTTAGTGTAAGCATTAAGGATTGTGCTTGCATTATCTTTGGAGGCTTTTGAGAAATAACCCATGTAAAGACTCTTTTTCTTTTTATTTTCAACTTCATTGAAACCAATGCCTTCTTTGTTTAATGGCATTCTTTGTGAGCCAATCATCTTATCAAGGTTTTCCTTTCCTTTTGTAAAGTTGTAAATAATTTTATCCTTATCTTTGATTTGATTCTTGAGATCATTTAACTCTATGTCTTTCTTGTTATCAACCTTCTTTAATGATTTCTCTAGCTCTAGAGATAATTTTCTTATTCTATCCTCTAATCTAGAAATATACATATCATTCTTATATACCGTAGAGGATAGGGATCGAAGGTCTTCTATCATTTGTTCATTCTTACTTTCTAGTTTCTTGATTTTCAAGTTTTCTTTTTTAGCAAGATTTTTGGATTCTATTTCTTTCATTGCTAATTCATACTTATGTTCTATTTTCTTGATCCTTGAATCATTTTCTCTTTCAGCATTTCTAAGGGATTCTAATTCTTTCATTATACTTTCATTTTTATTATTCAATGAAGTATTTTGTTTATTTTCTTTGATCAGCATCTTATGTACTTTGAATAAATCATTTTGAAGTTCATCATAAGATGGCATACCCACATCACTTGATTCTTCACTACAAGAATTATTTAAAAATTTAGTTGATGAGTTTTCTTCATTATCCTATGCCATAAAGCACGTGTAGGCAACCTCTTGGTCACTTATTTCATTCTCCGAACTACTTGTACTATCCTAAGTAGTGGCTTTCATGGCCTTCTTGTTTTTCTTTTTAGACTCTTTCTTTAATAGTGGACATTCTGGTTTTATATGTCCAATTTTATTGCAATTATAGCAAGTAGAGGTTTTATCTTTAGATTTCTTGGTACAAATATCTTTTTCATCTGATTTGGAGTCTTGGTTTCTACTTTTGAATTTGTTTCTCCTTCTAAGGATTTTTGCTAGCTTTTTAGATATAAAAGCTACTTCATCTTCATCCATCTCTTCACTACTAGAGTTTTCTTCTAAGGCTTTGAAGGCTATTGTTTTTTGGGCTTTGGTTTCCTGCTCTTTTCATTCATTGTCATTTCGTATGTGAGGAGAGAACCTATAAGCTCATCTAAGGATGTGTTTTTCATATTTCTACCTTCCGTGATAGCAGTAGCCTTTGGTTCCCACATGGAGGGAAGGCCTCATAGAATTTTTCTTATCATCTCATAAGTAGTGTAAGTTTTTCCTAAGGCATTTAAGGAATTTATTATATAAGTAAACCTAGTATACATGCTAGATATGGATTCATTCGGGTTTATTTTAAACGCTTCATATTCTCTTATGAGCATATCAACCCTATTATCCCTAACATTCGTTGTTCCTTCATATGTTACTTCTAGCTTATCCCATATCTCCCTAGCTGATTTGCAAGCCATTATTGGATTAAGTTCATTAGCATCTAAAGTACAATATAACGCAGCCATTGCACTAGCATTAACTTCTAGCATCTTATGGTCTAAGTCTTCCATATCCTTCTTTTCCTTAGGGATCTGTTTTCCATCTACTAATTTGGTAGGAATTATATCACCATCCGTGACAACCTCCTAAACTTTCCAATCCATGGTTTGAAGAAAAATTTGCATTCTCTTTTTCCAAAAAGTATAGTTGTGTCCACAAAAAATAGGAGGCCTAGTTGAAGATTGTCCCTCTTCAAAGGGAGCTATGCCTAATTGAGCCATTTAGATCTTTTTATAGCTACTAATTAAGATTTTCTATAACCCTGCTCTGATACTAATTGAAATTAGGAATAGCTTCTTAAGAGGAGGGGTGAATTGGCTTTTAAAAAATTCTTTTTAAAGTCCTTAACTTCTTTTAATATTTAACCAATTCTTTGACATGTTTATCTATTTTTCCAATCAAACAAGAACTTGGTTTCTTTTAAAAAATTAACAAGACAACTACTAAACATTCAATCTTCAACCACAATTTGTTTGCAAAATTTAAGTTCATTGCAACACTATTAAATTAATGGAAGATTCAAGATTCAGTACTTTCTGAAATATAAACACAGTTCACTCAATCTCAAGCTTTGTACCATTCAATCACAATATATTTATAGTATATGTAACTTTCGGCTTTTGTATTATGTTCAGCCCTATGGTGAATGTGAGTTTGAACAAAGTCCGGTATATATGAAATTGCTTCTTCAATATGATGTTCAATATAAAATCCAATTACTCTTTCCAAACTTAGGAATTCAAATAAACTATTAAGTTAATTTATCTTTCAAATGTTTAACCAAGTAACGCACTCTCGTATGGTTTTCGCAAAGTATGGTTTAAACAACGTACTCCTTTTCGGTTTCCGCAATCCCAAATCAAAATTAAACCTTAAGTTTGCTTGATTTCCAATGATGCGAACCTCAAACGACACGCGTTGAGACCCAGCAAACAATATTGGAATGCTTGCCCAAGAAAGCTAAAATTCAGATTTTTGGATAGATATGAATGGTAGACCTCGACCCGTTGTTTACGACAAACAAGAACTTTGGTATATATGACCTCAACCCATTGTTTAGTGCGAAAACAAGAACCTTGGTATAAGAAAGACGCCACAAACGGTGGTGGAAAGCCGTTTGATAAGTCATAGGTGAACGCCACGGGAAATCCCGATAAGTTCGAAAAGTTCTTCAAAAGAACCAAGAAGAAACAAAGCCTCAAAGCCTCACATTTTTTATTCCATTTTCATTTAGCTCTTACAATGGCTATATATATAGCTTGCATGGGGAACAAGGATAATAAACACTTAACAATTCCCACACAAACATGGGAGACAAGAACATTAAATACTTAGCAATTCCCATACAAACATGGGAGACAAGGACATTAAATATACCAACTTACTAGACACATTAATGGCTCCCACAACTTACTAAAATCCTATGCAAGCTAAGTTGCCTTGCAATACACCATTAAGTCAAATCCCATATTTGAATTAGCACACAATTATTAATAAGGAGATTAGAGCCATTAAGCAAGATTAGCTCCATCACAAACTTGAATTAAGTTAAGTAAGTCTTCATCTTTCTTTGGGCCATGCTTGGAGTGCCCCATTTTTGAATAAGCCCAAATATCTTGAATCAGCCCGTGAAGTATTTCTTTGATTTCTTGGATCTCGCTTTGATGATAGGCCCAACTGAAACATATAATGGATCCTTCCATGGTGCTTATTGATTCTCAATACACGTAGTTTGTATGATTTTCAAATTTAAACCATCCACAAAATTGAAATAAGTACTGAAAATTAAAAGTAAGGGAAAGAGAGAGTGAGATGGAGATTTTTACGAGGTTTGACTTATACCCAGCCTACGTCCTTGCCTTTGGAAAACCACCAAATGATTCACTAAACATGTTCCTTTAACAGGCGGAACAATACCTTTACAACACTCCCTGGGTAAGGCTAGAGCTCGCCTTCTCAAAACATTATCCCCTCGTCCGGTCACTCCTTAACTAGGCTAGAGCACGCCTCTCTAAGCAATATCCCCTTACTTAGCCAACAATCTAAAAAATCCTTGGAATCGTCAATCTATAAGAAATAAATCAAATAGATGTGTACAAGAACTTGCTCACACAAAGAGCTGATTAGTACAACAATTTAGAAACTAATATACTTCAAAGTAAATAACAATAGGGAAATTAACTTAAAGCTCAATGAAGTATATCACCAATTAATTCTTTCAAAGTTTGAAAGATTTAGAATTTGTAGCACTATTCCAGTAGTAGAATTAGCAAGACTTGAGCAAATTTTGTAGACAAGATGAGAGTGAAAGTGCCTTTGAGTGTTGAGAGCAATTGAGAGAGATTTTGAATTTTTGCTAAATTTGAATTCTTGGTACATTGATTCAATGATCTTTTAGGTTTATTTATAAACTTTTAAAGGTATGTAACTTGATCCCCAAGTGACTTGGAGTATCCCCCAAGTTTTCACAAAGTTTGAGCCCCAAGCAAACCATTAAAAGATGTTTCCGTTGAGTTATTTTTTAAAAATATTTCGTGGTAGTCGCCTACCCCAATCCACCAGTCGCCTACTATGTTATTTTTAAAGGAGTAGCAAGGGCAATAGGGTGGTAGTCGCCTACCAGGATACAGCCAGTCACCTGGCTTGACCACCTAGGCGGCTATCCGGGTTCAGGTAGTCTACTGTTTGCTGTCAGCTTCGAGTATCCTTATGTTTTTCGGTCATAACTTTTTTTATGTAACTCAAACTTTGATGATCTTGGTGTCAAATGAAATCTACATAAAAATCCTATAACTTTCATGTTGAACACTTTTTGAAATAATGAGTTTTTGATAGAGAAAAATACACCTCAATACAGATGTAGAAAAATTAACAACATTTTGAAAATCCTCTTTTTAATGCTTTTCATTCCAAAAATGATTCTAACCTTTTTGAAATAATTTTTGACCTTATAAAAATATTTTCCAAGTATGTTAAAAGGTATTTAGGTCCAATAAATTAACCTAAGAGTTTCATGTATCCATATTGAAATTATTTGAAATACTTACATGAAATTTCCTATAGATTCTTTCAAATTTGCAATTCTTGAATTCATAAAAATATTTTCCAAGTATGTTAAAAGGTATTTAGGTCCAATAAATTCACCTAAGAGCTTCATGTATCCGTATTGAAATTATTGGAAGTACTTACATAAAATTTCCTATAGATTCTTTCAAATTTACAATTCTTGAATTCCTTGAGGTCTTTATGCTTGCTTCATCTTGCTTTAAGCTTTCATCATATTCTCTTTAATCCTCATGCTTGCATGATCTTCAAACTTTATCTTTAAAGCCATTTTTTAATCCATACTTCAAGCTTGATATAAATCATCATTCTTTGAAATATAAACTTTCCTGAATTATTTAACCTTGCATTCATCATTGAGTCCTGAAAATACATCACTTAAACAAAACATGTTAAGTTCTACTTTTTTGTTAGTATCAAAATAAGATGTTAAGCCTTGTAAGGCCAACACTAAGACCGAAGATGAGTATACTGATGATGATTGGAAATCTGCTCAAATAAATGCTACTACTATGAACCTTCTATATTGTGCACTAGACGTTAATGAGTTTAACAGGGTAATGGACAATAAAGCGTTAAAATAAATATGGGAAAAATTAGAAGTAACATATGAAGGCACTAAGGAAGTAAAGGATAGTAGGATAAATATGATCACTTGTGAATATGAGGCATTTAAAATGACTACTACTGAGTCTATTCAATCCATGTACACTAGATTCACATACATCACGAATTCATTAAATGCTCTTGGAAAATCTTACTGTACTTATGAGTTCATCAAGAAAATCCTTAGGGGACTACTGCTAGTTTGGGAAGCTAAAGCTACTGCTATAGCTGAAGGAAGGAATCTAAAAAAGATGTCAGTTGATGAACCGATCGGTTCACTCATCACGCATGAGCTAGCGATAAATGAGAGGAAGAATGAGCTGAATAAAGCAAAGAGAGTTACAGCTCTTAAGGCATCGTCTAGTAGCTCTAGTGAAGGAAGTGACTCAGAATCAGAAGATTACATGGCCTTGCTAACAAAGAAGTTTGAAAAGTTCCAAAAGAAGAATAAGAAGTTTAACAAAAAATTTCAGAACTCGGAAAAAAAGAAAAAGAAAAGGCGAGTCTATCAAGAGGAAATAGTAGGAAGATCCGCTAACTTTCTACAATTGCAGAGAGGTTGGACACATCAAGCCTAAATGTCCTAACTAATGAAAGCCTCCAAGAAAAAGAAGAAGGCTCTAAAAGTTGGTTGGGACATGCACAATACAAGCAGTTCAGACTCTGAGTCCAGTGATGATCTAGTAGCCAATATGTGTATAATGGCACAGCACTTGGCTACCCAGTGTTTACTGTGGGCACGATAACTGGTACACCAAAGGTGTTGAGGTACAATTATCTTTCTCAGCATCTTCTTATTATTCTAGTGATTCTGAAAATGAAATAGCATGCTTTCTTATAATGAATTACAACAAGAATATTTGTGCACACTTAAAATGCTTGAGAAGAAAACTAAGAAAATTTCTAATTTGAAATGTAAAGTTAAATAACTCTCAAAGTTTATTGAAAAACAGAATGAGTCCCATGCATCTGTGATAAAAGAAAAGGATTTAGAAATTGAGGAATTGGAAAGAAATTTGAAAGACAATTCTAAAATTATTCATAAATTCACAAAGAGCCAGAGTAACTTTGAAAGACTTCTTGGGGGATAAAGAAATTCCCTAGACAAAAAAGGACTTGGTTTTAATGGAAAGGAAAATTTGAAACAAAAACATTTTTACATGTGTTATTTTGTAAGAGAATCAAAAGCTTATGCTTCATCAAAAGACTCTTATAAATATACAACATGCTTTAAATGTAAAAGGATGGGTCATATAAAATTTGATTGTCCTTTTAAGAACAAAGATGTTAAAATGAAAAAAGGCATGAAGAGTTAAAGGAGATTCAACCACTAACCCCTATGGACCCAAAAAAAAAAAAAATGGGTACCAAAAACAGTCACTTAAATGTCTATTGCACGTATGTTTGAGATCATCCTCCTCAAAAGATAGATGGTATATGGACAGGGGATGTTCACTTCATATGATTGGGGATAAAGATAAATTGGCATCCATCACACCAAAGGACGGAGGATTTGTCACTTTTGGGGACAATGCAAAAGGAAAGATCATAGGAGTAGGTAAAGTTGGTAACGATCCATCACTTATTATAGATGATGTCTTACTGGTTGAGGGTTTAAAACATAACTTATTAAGTATAAGTCAACTGTGTTGTAAAGGTTATAAAAAATCTTTTGAACATGACAATTGCATTGTTGAATATAAAACTGATAACAAAATTATATTCACTGCTGAGCGTCATGAAAATGTATATACCACCAGCTTTGATAACTTAACTTCTCAATGTGTGACATGTTTCACTACTATGAATGAAATAAGTTGGATTTGGCTTAGGAGACTAGGACATGCAAACATTGACTTAATATCTAAACTAGTTAATGGAGACTTAGTTAAAGGATTGCCTAAGACGAAATTCATGAAAGATAAAATATGTGATGCATGTCAATTACGATAACAAGCAAGATCTAGTTTTAATAGGAAGAAAGTAATCTACTATTAGGCCACTCAAAATGCTACACTTAGACTTATTTGGTCCAAACCCAATTCAAAGCTTAGGAGGAAAATCATACGCATTTGTTATTGTTGATGATTATTCTAGATTCACATGGGTAGTATTTTTTTGTCACAAAGATGAAGCATGTGAACAATTTATTAAACCGTGCAAGAAAACTCAAAAAGAAAAGGGATAAACTATCACTAAAATCCGAAGTGATAGGGGTAGAGAATTTAAAAATCAAGGTATGGAAGAATATTGTGATTCATTACGAATATCTCATAATTTTTCAGTTCCTAGAACACCACAATAGAATGGTGTAGTTGAAAGAAAGAATAGGTCTATACAAGAAATGACCAAAACTATGTTTAACAAACACAAACTACCTAAGTACTTATGGGTTGAAACAGTAAACACCGCTTGTTACGTTCTAAATAGAATCCTAATTAGACCATCTCTAAATAAGACTCCATATGAATTATGAAATGGCCATAGACCAAACATCTCATATTTCCATGTTTTTGGCTGCAAATGCTTTTAGAGACAATGAACATTTAGGAAAGTTTGATATGAAATATGATGAAGGCATCTTTATAGGATATGCCTTAGATAGTAAAGCCTACAGGGTATATAATAAATGAACATTAACTGTTATAGAATCCATTCATGTTATATTCAATGAATCCAATCCACTTGCTCAAAAGACTGATAAGGATGAAATTGGGATTAATAAGGAATTTGAAAAATTATCTATTGAAGATAATTCACGTAAGAGAAATGAAGTTAAAGACACGTCTTCTGAATAAAATCAAGTAGAAAAGAGGTTAATTAAATACCTAGAGAAGGGAAGTACATAAAGAATCATCCTATAGATCAAATTATAGGAGAACCATCACGTGGAGTAACTACACAATCCTCACTTAGAAATATGATTAGTCACTTTGCTTTCTTATCACAAGAAGAACCTAAGAATGTGAGTGAAGCAATTGAGGATGAATCGTGGGTAATATCTATGCAAGAAGAATTAAACCAGTTTGAGAGAAATAAAGTCTAAACATTAGTTCCTAGACCCGAGGATAAGACAGTTATTAGAACAAAATGGATATATAAGAACAAGAAAGATGAACATGGAATAGTTGTTAGAAATAAGGCAAGACTAGTAGCTTAGGGATAAACTAAGAGGAAGGAATATATTTTGAGGAAACCTTCACACCTTTAGTTAGAATGGAAGCCATACGAATGCTATTAGCTATGCTACTTTTAATAATTTCAAATTGTATCAAATGGATGTCAAAAGGGCATTTTTAAATGGCTACATAAGTAAAGAAGTGTATGTAGAACAACCCCTAGATTTTGAAAACCATAAGCATCCAAATCATGTTTATAGACTAACTAAAGCCTTGTACGGTTTAAAGCAAGCTTCTAGAGCTTGGTATGAAAGGTTAAGCAGTTTTCTATTGGAAAATGGATTTACTTGAGGAAAGGTTGACAGGACACTCTTCATAAAAGCTAAAGATGAAAATTTGCTCCTAGCACAAATATACGTAGATGATATCATATTTGGAGCAACAAAATAAGAGTTGTGCAATGAGTTAAAGTGTATGTAAAATGACTTTGAGATGAGCACAATGGGCGAACTTAACTTTTTCCTAGGACTTCAGATCAAACAAACAAAACATGGAATCTTTATAAATCAATCGAAGTATATTAGAGACTTGATCAAAAGGTTTAATATGGAAGATGGTAAAACTCTAGGAGCACCTATGAGCTCTTCTTTAAAATTAGACAAAGATAAACAAGGTATACTAGTAGATGTTAAGCTCTATCATAATATGATTGGTAGCTTACTATAACTAACTACCAGCAGGCCTGACATAATGTTTAGCATATGTTTGTGTGCGAGATTTCAGGCTGCACCTAAAGAGTTCTATTTATTAGTTGTAAAAGGAATACTTAGATACTTGATTGGAACCATTGAACTTGGATTATGGTATCCTAAGTATACCTCCAATGAGATTATTAGCTATTCGGATGTAGATTTTGCCAGTAGTAAAGTGGATAGAAAATGTATGAGCGGCACATGTCATTTCTTTGGACATTCTTTAGTATCTTGGTTTTCAAAGAAGCAAAATTTAGTTGCTCTTTCCACAGCTGAGGCAGGATATATAGTGGCTGGTCGTTGTTGTGCTCTAATGCTTTACATGAAACAACAAATTTTGGATTTTGGATTACACTATGACACAGTTCCTATAAAATGCGACAATACGAGTGCAATAAACATCTCAAAGAATCCAATCCCATTCATAAACTAAACACATAAAAATTAGACATCATTTTCTTCCTGACCATGTGCAAAAAGGAGATGTGTCACTTGAGTTTGTATGCACAGATGAACAATGGGCAAACATATTCACGAAACCACTTCCGGAGGATAGGTTTATACAAATTAGATGTGAATTAGAACTGATGCATAGTCAAGAAGTTGCCTAGAGTTATGTTAGACTATATAATTAAGGGGGAGCAACTTAAATTAGAATTCATATTCCACATTGGGTATAAATTCTCACATTTGGCAAATTTTTTTCTTCATTTGGTGTTCAACTTAAAGAATGGTTATTGCATGTTAAATTTTTATGGATACATGACACATATTGATGCTCACATAAACTTTTGGAAGTTAATAGACAGATTTTTTTTCACGTCTATGTAAATTGAAATACTGTGTATGTTCACATTGAAATTTGATTCAACAACACAGATAAACCTTAGAAAGGGGAAGAAGTAAATTAAGTAACATAGGGAGATATATTCCGTAGTACAATTTTGAAACATAGAGATTGAAATGTATTTTGATTGCAAAGATGCATTTTTTTAACCGTTTTGTTGATGTCAAAAGGGACTGAAGTAGTAAGCAAAAATATTTTTTTTTCCTCTCTTAAAATAAAGGGAGAGAACGAAATAAAAGGGGAGAAATATATGGAGAAGTTCTATTAGCAAAAATATTGCATATTCTACAATGTATGTGAACTTCATTGTGTGTAAATTATATTGCTAAATCCTAAATTATGCATTATCTTAGGGGAACCTTATTAGGCCTAACTCATTTTGCTCCTGTGTTTGTCATCATAAAAAATGGGGAGATTATTGACTCTATGAGTTCAATCATATTTTGATAATGACAAATCATTTGGTATTTGACCTGTGCAATTGAGTTTGTGAATAAGATCATGATTTAGAATACACGAACAGTAAGCTTGATATGGAAGCCACGAGAAACCTAAAGTACATATCACTTGACACAATCCATGGAACTATAGGAATAAAAGGATGAAGAAGCAAGCTTCAAGTTGAAGATCTTCAATGGGAATCGGTATTTAGAATTGAATGTATTTACATATGTCATATGATATAATTCAAAGCTCAAACATTCACTAGACTGACCTTAGGACTCATGCATTTCATGAAAGATTCATTTACATTAGTTCTAGGTTGAGAGAATTTTTTGAGGCAAATTTTAGAAGCCTCGTCAACGAAACCCATGGCCTCATCGACAAATGCATGAAGGCCACTTGGCAATGAACAGTGTTGTCTCATCGAAGAAAATAAGCCGAGAGCTCAAAAAGTTCAAATAGTACTCTCGTCGACAAACTCATAGCCTCGTCGACGAATGTACCCATTCATCAACGAAGGTCGCAGCACAGAACGACGTTCTAGCGTGTACACGGACATAAATATGATATTTTAAATGATCTAATGGCCAAAAATTGTTTAGATGGTGAGATTGCTTATATACACTAATCCTAAACCCTAGAAGCATAATTTTTGCCTATCTCTTGAGAGCTTTGAACATATCGCATCAATCTTTGGCATACTTTTGAGAGCTTTGATTCTTAGCTAAGAACTCTTGCCTGCACTCCAAAGAATTCATATTTGTCTAGGAATTCGAATCTTCAAGATCCAAGAAAATACACACACAACTTCTACTAAATCTGATTTGATCTTGAGGTTTGGAAAAATATTTTATTAAGTATTCAATCTTTTATTAAACGATCATTAACTCCATTATTTGTTTATCTAAAAATCTTATTGAGAGCGAGAAACCTACTTTCCTATAGTTATTTATTTGAAAAATCTTTTCGGAATAGTATCCTAAAGTTTGAATCCTTTATTTGAAAAATCTTTTAGGAATAGTATCCTAAAGTTGGAATCCTTGTGATACTTGAAGTTATATTTTTATTCAAAAGGATTTACATTATTGGGCAAAAGGTACTCGAAAAATATTGTTTAAATCTTTGCAATATTCAAAGTCTTATTTTTATTCAAATATTTAATTTTATAAATTATTTGATAGCAAAAACATAGATCTACGTGTTATACAAGACTATTTTTTTTCAAGGGATTTTATTTTAAATTCTTGCATAAAGTTATCTAAAATCAAACCTTACATTCTCCAAAGCATTTATTTATAAAAAATATATCTTTGGGAGATATTGATTAAAGGATAGATTTGTGTAGCATTTCATTCTTCATTTAAAGATCATATCATTACATACATATTAAGCTTCAAGTTTTTATCATATGATTATGTACTAGAAATTATCTTATACTCACTAGCTTGGTTAGAAGCAATTTGAGTTGTTGCAGAAATTGTATTTATTATTTTGTATTCACGGTTCAGGCTATGAACCGGGGTTGAAGAGGAAGCTACACCTCTTGTAAGTAGCAGATTGTAAGGAAAGCTCTGTCCTAGTTAATGGAGCGGATTTTTAGTGGAATCCTTGAGTGGGTTGCTCAAGGCGAGGACGTAGGCTGGGGTAGGCTGAACCTTGCAAAAATCAAGTTTGCATCTCTCTTACCTTGACCTCTATTTAATTTCTGAATAATCTTAATTGTGTGAATATTGTGAATATTTTAAATATATAGTAGGTTGTCAAAGTAATTGGGTAAATTAGGTTGATAAATTACTCATTAGGTTGATTAATTGAAAAACATTAAGGTAGTAGTAAATAGCTTGCAAGTTAGCAATTGATTGTTTTCAAAAATTAGAACTTGAAAGACTTAATTTTAAAATACCCAATTCACCCCCCCCCTCCCTTAGGATAACACTGAAATTCACAGTATCCACTAGCAACTCCGATGAAGATAGTGATGAGGAGCCGGACAAGGACATTGTGCTGTTGACCAAGAAGTTCAGCAAGCTCTTTAAGAAGAATAGGAGACCATCCAAAAAGTTCTAGAGCTCAAAATATGAAAAGGGAGAGTCGAGCAAAACAAAGCAAAAATCAGATCCTCCCACTTGTTACAACTGTAATGAAACCAAGCATATTCAACTAGATTGCCCACTACTGAAAAAGGACTCAAAAAAGAAGAAGAGGGCAATGAAAGTTGGCACATCTTGGGATAGACATTGTACCAGTGGCTTAGAAACTGAGACCAATGACATTGAGGTCCCTAATTTGTGCTTGATGACACAAAGTGACCACGAGGTATATTCTTCTTGCTCTTTGTCATCTTATTATTTTGATGACAATTCTGATGTTGATAGCATGCTTACTTATAAAGAATTACAGTTTGAATATATTCATGTTTATAAATTGCTTGATAAAATGTCTAATAAAAATAATGATTTGAAAAACAAATGCAAATTTTTTTTTCAAAACTTCTTGAAATGGGAAAAACATTTCAGTCCACTTTACAGGAAGAAAAGAATTTGAAAATTGCTAATATTAAAAGAAAATTGGAGGATTACTCCAAAATCATTTATAAATTTACGGAGGGCCAAAATAATTTTTAAAAACTTCTTGGGGCCTAAAGAAATTCACTTGATAAATAAGGCATCAGTTTTAATGGAATAGAAAACAAAAGGCGGAAAAATCTTTATTTGGGATATTTTGTTTGTGTGTCAAAATTGCATGTCCCATCTAAAGACTCATATAGGCATTCATCATGTTTCAAATGTAAAAGAAAAGGTCATATTCAATTTGTCTTTCCATTTAAAAACCAGGATGTGAAGATTAATAAGAAAGTTTGGAGAGTCAAAGATGAATCAAGCACTAACTCCTATGGACCCAAGAGAATTTGGGTACCAAAATTAGTTACTTAACTTTTTGTAGGTGTGCTTGAGATCATCCACCACCAAGAACAAATGCTACATGGATAGCGGCTGCTCACGACACATGATGAGTGATAAAGCCAAGTTCCCTTCCATTACACTCAAAGATGGAGGATTTTTGACCTTCGGGGACAATGCAAAGGGCAAGATCATCGGTGTAGGTAAGATAGGTAAGGAACCTTCTCTTTTTATAGATAATGTCTTACTTGTAAATGGATTGAAGCATAATCTGTTGAGCATAACTCAATTATGTGATAAGGGACATAGAGTGTCCTTTGAGCATGATAAATGTCTAGTAAAAAAAATTATCAGAAAATAAACTGTTCTTTACTACTGAACGATATGAAAATGTGTATACTAATAGCTTTGATCATTTAGCTTCTCAGCATGTGAAATATTTTTCTGCTATAAATAAGGCTAGTTGGGTTTGGCAGAGAAGACTAGGGCATGCTAGCATGGATTTATTATCAAAACTAGTCAAAAATGAGTTAGTCAAAAGCTTGCCAAAGACACAGTTTGTGAAAGATAAAATTTGTGATGCATGTCAATATGGGTAGGCAAACTAAATCTAACTTTAAGAAAAAGAAAATCATTTCCACTACTAGGCCACTTCAAATGTTGCATCTAGATTTATTTGGTCCTAATCAGATTCATAGTCTAAGAGGAAAATCATATGCCTCTGTAATTGTTGATGACTATTCTAGATTCACATGGGTATTATTCCTAGTGCATAAAGATGAAGCATGTGAAAATCTTGCTAGATTATATAGAAAAATCCAAAATGATAAAAGGTATAAAATCTCACTTATCAGGAGTGATAGAGGAAGAGAATTTAAGAATAGAGATATGGAGAAATTTTGTGATCTTCATGGTATATCTCATCATTTCTCTACACCTAGAACTCTACAATAGAATGGTGTAGTTGAGAGAAAGAATAGGTCTCTACAAGAAATGGGTAGAACAATGCTCAATGAACATAAATTACCTAAATATTTTTGGTCTAAAACTATTAGCATTGCATGCTATGTTATGAACAAAGTTTTAATTATGTTCACTCTTAACAAAACCCCATACGAATTATGGAATGGCCATAGACCTAATATTTCCTACTTTCATGTTTTTGGCTTTAAATTTTTTTGTTTTAAAGGACAGTGAGATCCTAAGAAAATTTTATTCAAAATCCAATGAGAGAATATTTCTAGGTTATGCATTAGATAGTAAAGCCTACGAGGTGTATAATAAGAGAACATTGATTGTGATAGAATCCATCCATGTAGTGTTTGATGAGTCCAATCCCTTCTCTAAAAAGTCTGATGAGGATGATATTGAAATAAGAAAGGGACTAGAAAAATTATCAATTGAATATAAAAAAATGAGAGCATAGAAATTAAAGAACCACTCACTGAGCATAATCAAGTTACGAGTGAGGTACATAACCTACCTAGAGAGTGGAAGCCTACAAAGAAGCACCCCAAAGATCAAATCATAGGTGAACCTTCACGAGATGTAGCTACCCGATCATCCCTTTGAAACTTGTGTAGCCACTTGGCATTCTTGTCTAAAGAGGAACTTAAGAATGTAAATGATGCCATTGAGATTGAATCATGGGTATTGTTTATGCAAGAAGAACTTAATCAATTTGAGAGGAATGAAGTTTGTACTGGTTCCTAGACCTGATGATCACACTGTTATTGGAACCAAATGGGTCTACATGAACAAAAAGGATGAAAATGGAATAGTGGTTAGAAACAAAGGTAGACTAGTAGCTCAAGGGTATAACCAGGAGGGAGGTATAGACTTTGAGGAAACATATGCTCCTGTGGCTAGGATGGAAGTCATTCACATGTTATTAGCATATGCTACTTTTAATAACTTCAAATTATATCACATGAATGTCAAAAGCGCTTTTTTGAATGGCCACATCAATGAGGAGGTGTATGTGGAACAATCTCTGGTATTTGAGAACCATAAATTCCCTAATCATGTTTATCAATTGACTAAGGCCTATTTATAAAGGCTAAAAAAGATAACATGCTCCTAGTACAAATTTACATAGATGACATCATTTTTGGAGCTACAAATAATGAGTTATGTAATGAGTTTGCCAAATGTATGAAAAATGAATTTGAAATGAGCTTGATGGGTGAACTTAATTTCTTCCTTGGACTTTAGATAAAACAGGCTAAACATTGAACATTTATATGCCAATCAAAATATGTTTGAGACCTGCTCAAGAAATTTAATATGAAGGATGGTAAAATCTTAGGAACACCTATGAGCTCCTCCACAAAGTTAGACAAAGATGAGTAAGGTATACCAATAGATTTGAAGCTCTACCATGGCATGATTGGTAGTCTATTGTACCTAACTACTTGCAAGCCTGATATTATGTTTAGTATTTGTATGTGTGCTAGATTTCAGGCTGCACCTAAAGATCTCACTTGTTAGCAATTAAGAGGATACTTAGATACCTTATTGGGACCATTGAACTAGGATTATGGTATCCTAAGCATATGTCTTTTGAGATTGTTAGTTATTCAAATGCTAACTTTGCCAGTAGTAAAGTAGATCAAAAGAGCACTAGCAGCTTTCGTCATTATTTAGGATAATCTCTGGTTTCTTGGTTCTCCACGAAATAGAATTCAGTTGCACTGTCCATGGCCAAGGCTGAATACATAGCAGTTGGGAGTTGTTATGCTCAAACGCTTTATATGAAGCAACAAATCATAGACTATGGATTGTGCTACGATATGATTCCCTTAAAATGTGATAACACTAGTCCAATCAATATCTCAAAGAACCCCATATCACATTCATTAACCAAACACATGAAAATTAGACGTCATTTTATTCATGACCAAGTGCAAAAGGGGGATGTGACACTTGAATCCGTGTGCACTAATGAACAATGGGCCAATATCTTCACAAAACCACTTCAGAAGGATAGATATATCCAAATCAAACTTGAATTAGGTATGATGCACAGTAGAGAAGTTGCCTAAAGATATAATGGAGTGCATAACCGAGGGGCAGCAACTTAGCATAGAAATCTCATTTAGACTACAACTCTGAAAATTTAGCATCTCTCATAATCTTATCTTAACTTGCACATATGTTTTATGACATATGAAGAATGCACTTACTATCCAATATGTATTATATATTTGGTTGACATGTTGTTTTATGCATCCAAATGATATTTTTTTCTCCACTAAACGTTAATCTACATGCACATATCTTATTACCTTAACCCTTTTGCTAATGACAAAAAAGGGAGAATTATTATAGCGAAATTGGTATCTAGACTTAAATGAGCATCTGAACTACAATAAGCCAAACTTAAATTCATATTTTTTAACTATATTTTGTATTTAATATGCTCGAGCTTTTTCTAAAATTTTAATTTATGCATATTCCTAGAGGGGCCTTTTAAGGATGTACTCACTTTTGCTCTTGTATTTGTTATAATCAAAAGGGGGGAAATTGTTGACTTTATGAGTCCTATCCCATTTTGATTATGAAAAATCCAAGGTATCCCGCTTATGCATCTAGTGCTTGAACAAATAACCTTTTAGATGTCACATAGAGTCGAGGTACTATCAAGGCCATGAGGAACGAAAAGACAACTTCATCTAGCATATGACATGGCAACATGAAGAGCGAAGGATGAAGACACTTCATTTTTATTGTAATTGCATTTAATTTTGGGATTGTAATAATGCATTCATGCATAATGGGAATGACAACTCAACTATGACCATAGACTGACCTTAGGGAGCAAATGCTTTCATGAAAATCCTTTACCTAAGTTGATAAACACTTACAAAGTTATTCAATTGAACTTAAGTCCAAAAGGAGGACCAATATTAAGTTTTTAACTTAGCCCGGCCAACTGACCTTCCCATACACAAAATGCCCCAATTGACTGACCTTGCCACGTAGGCTGGTTCTTTGAATCCTTAGACAACCGATCCATTTATAACTGAAAAGGTTAGCTGATCAACAGTCCTTAGTTGACCGGTCTAAATGACTTAAAGAAAGCCCCGGCCGATCGGACATCCGTAACTTAGGATTTCCTTCAAGACACAGCCGACCAACACTCTACTCAGTCAACCAAGCCTCATATTATTTTGAAAAAATTAGAGACACTATCCGACCGCAATTTATGCTCGGCTAACCGACCCTCTCGGGTCGGCATTTATTTTTGTATGGTCAGCTAATCGGCGCTTTCACTAGCCGACCAACCCTCTCTAGTTGCACGAATTTTTAAGTGCTAAACAAGGTTAATTTTTCAATTAAACATTTTTTAAAATTTCCACTGTGTCCTTAATGATTATAATTTTTTTAGAGTCTATATATACTCCATTCCAAATCTGGTTTAGCACCTTTGATTAGCAAGAATTCTCTCTCAAACTATTTGTGTTATTCTTGCTATTTTACTCACATACAAGCTTAGTTTTCTCACTCTCTTTCACACATTTATTTGTATACTCATTTAGAAAGATAGCATAATACTAACCTTCTTCTTTTGCCCTTTGATTGCAACTTGAAGTTAGGGTTGACTGTTCATTATTATGAGCATTACATATTTTATTTGAGAGCTTAAACTCTCTATCATTCTTGCATTGTTGAATATTGATTTTTAGAGAGTACACTTGAGTTGTTCTAAACTCTCTCCGTTTTCTTGTGAATCTTTGCATCCTTATTACAAGATTCAAAGGCTTGCATTGTGCTTTTGATAAATACATTTTTGAAAGCTTAAACCCTAATATCTCCTTTGCTTCATATTTGAAAAACATCTTGTGAGACATTTACTTAGGATCTTAATGATCTTTTGATTATACACTTAGTGAATATATTATCTTGAATCAAAGATCCTACCTTCACATATTTATATATACACATATAATTTACGAAATCTCTATTGAGCTTAAAATCCCATCATTTGTGGGTGTATTGTGCTTTTTGTTGTACATCATCTACTTATTGTAGAAGAATTCTCTTTGTACGCAAATTTTTATTATTTTTTTATTCTTGGTGTGTGGTCGAAAGAGGATTGCACTGGCCTGTAATGTCCACCGGATTGGTTCAGACCCAGTTAGGAGAACTAAGAGCACTGTTTTGTAAGGTGTAGTTGTTGGTTTAGTTCAGCCCAGTAATTGAGTCAGTGTTTTTCCTTGCCCCGTAAGGAGAGCTTGTAATGGCGTCACTCCACCTGTTATGTGAGCATTTAGTGAATCCTATTACTGGTGTGCTTGAGGCAGGGACATAGGCACTGTTGGTCGAACCTCAATAACATATCATGTGTCACTCTATCCCTAGACTTTTTACTTTACAGTATTTGCTTGCTTATCTCTCCTATCGATATTATTTCTTGTGAATTTAAATATTAAATTGTGTTTGATTGGGAAATACTAGAATTGTTTTTACTTGTGCAAATTGTTGAAATTGGTGTATTCCCAAAAAGGGGTTGAATTGGAATTTTAAAACTTTCTCCTAGGTCAATTCAAATTCCTCAAACTGTATTGCACAAACCTAGGGTATTTCTATGAAATCATGAACTCAAGCAAATATTTAAACAATTAAATGCAAGCATTCAAGTGCTAAAATTTAAAATGTGAAAATTAAAAGCTGGCACAAGAAATGTTATCAGGGTTCGGCTAATATTGCCTACGTCCCCGCCTCAGCTTGCAAACCCAAGGATTACCACTATTTCTCACTTAATGGGTGGAGCAGCACCATTTACAACACCTTACTAGGATGGTGCACCTAACTTTCCTAACCGGGTCAAAGCCAATCTAGGACTATTCACACGGCTAGTATCCCTCTTCCGACAACCCATCGAGAATACAACTAGTAATATCAAATTCATGTACAATCGAAGGTGCTTCTAAACTAAGTAGATGATGTACAACAGTATGCTCAATACAATTACAAATTGTACTTATGTATGATATGAATTTATAAGCTCAGTGAAGTCTAAATGCCAACTCTTAGTTATATGTAATAATAACAATTTATATGTGAGAGTGGTGTTCTTTGAGTAAAACTATGTAAATCAATCACAAGCAGTAACCTCAAAGATATCCAAAGCACACTCAAATATCTCTAGAACAAGTATCAAGTATAAATTATAGGAGATATTTGAAATCAAGCTTGTTTGAAAAGTATTTTATAAAAGCACACAAAAACAAGCTCAAGAATCTTGCAACACAAATGCAAGACCCACAAGCCTTTGAGAGTTATTCCCAATGAAGACTTATGAATTAAATCACAAGGGAACACTCAATCTTACTCTCAATAAAATCAGTTATCAATCAAGCAATTTGAGAATGTAAGCTAATATGAACAATCTCCAAAATATTCTTATCATAGGATTTTAGCAAGAAGGATTAGTAAGAATAGGGTATTTGACTTGTATATGAGAAAATAAGGATTTGGAAATACAAATAATTTTTGGCTAATTATATTTTCTAATCCATCATTAATCTTTCCAAATGAATGAGTATACATAGAAATACTCAAAATTATAATCGTTAAAGGAATAGGAGTCTTTTTAGAAATGATTAATGAAGGTTAAATAAAATTAACCTTGTTTTACTGCAATTAAAAGTGTTCAACCGAAGAGTTTCAGTCAACTATATTTTAAGTTCAGTTGACCCAATTACCAAGTTTGGTCAACCGTGAATATTTTGAACTAAAGGTTCGGTTGCCTGACTCAGGGCGATTTCCAAACTCTTCAAGGTTCAATCAACTATACCTTAAATTTGGTATGTTAATCTTATGGTTCAGTCAACTCAATCACAAATGAATTGAAAGTTTGGTTGACTAAGTTGTTGGGGGTTAGACACGTGTGAATTCGGTCGACTAAGGAAGATAAGTTGAAAAAGAATACGATCAACCAAGTGAAGTCGAATTGTTGACTTCCACCCAGTTCAGTGGACTAAGCCATTTTACACTACCTAGGTTCAGTCAACTAAATTTTTCCGCAAACTATTTTTGGCCCAAATAAAGACCTAAGTTAAATCCTTATAAATGTGAGTTATTAACCTAAATGCTTGAGGGATTCCTATAGTCATTCTACGGTCTTTTTGAGCTTATGCAATCTATCATGCAAGTCATGCAATTGTATTACAGACCAAATTTAAAAACTAAAAGCAATATAATGAAAAACTTCTCCTTCTTTCTTTTGCTCTTCATATTCCTATGGATTTTTCCAAAAGCATGTGCTCGTTAAGGTCTTTCTAGCAACCACATCACTTTCATGTGTGTGTACTGAATGATTAGCCTGTTCAAGTACTTAGGCATACACATTAGTAACTTGTGATTTGTCATGATCGAAACCAAGGATTGGACCCAAAAAGTCAACACAGATTATTCAATTGTTTATATATTTGTTGCATTCATACTTGTCTAGGTAGACCTTAGGTTGTGGTATTATGTTGTTGGTTTAATTGACCTAGAAATTTTTAAATATCCAATTCACCCTCTCTCTCTTGGGATTGCACCATAAATTACAATAAACAATCTTAGTAAAGCAGAAATTGTACAAGTTAAAGCACTATATACTTCAAATAATCAATAGAGAATTGAAACTCACAAAGTCTCATAAAGTATTTTGATTCTAGGATGAAGATTTAAGAAAATCAAATCAAAATTCATCTAGTTCTATCAACAAGAACTCACAGCAAATTTTCAGAGTGTATATCAAGAGTAGAACAAGAATTTGAATTGTATATGTGAGTATTGGTTACCCTAATTTGCGAAAAAGTAATCTTTATATAGACTAGGGAAGATTTTTACCATTTTCTCCAAGTTTGGAAACCAAAGCATTCAAATTTGGAAAGAAATTAGCGTTGTTAACAAGTTTAAAACATAGACTTCAGTCGCCTTAACCATGAGGTCAGTCGCCGCCTGAACTTATTCAAAATAGCGCTCCAGAACAGGCAATAACAGTTCAGTTGCCTCACCCCAAGAGTTTATTCACCTAACCCTATTTTGTTTCCTTATTAACACTGCAGTAGCATATCAGTCACCCGATAGAGAATCGTCAGTCACTTGAACACTATACTACTTTGTGTTTTTCACATTTTGATTCCGAAACTTATTTTGTTAACTTTGAAAATTATTTTGGACATTATAAAAATATTTTCCATATTCTAAATCGGGTCTCTAAGTCCAGAATAAATCCTAAGAGCTTCAAGCACAATATTGAAATTAGAAGTACTTACATGAGACTCTAAAAAGATAAATACAAATTAATTCCTAAGTCTTCATGTCTTATAGCTTAAATAATTGTCCGAGCTTTGATTAACTCTTCAATACGCTTCATATTCCTCACGACTTGTAGCTTTAAGTTTAAGTTTCATTCAGTCCTTTCAAGTAGAATCATTTTACTTTGTAAAACACTAGATTCCTGAAACTTAACTCGAAAACACAATTAGTGACCTTAATTTGTTATCATCAAAATGAGATTAAGCCTTGTTAGACTAACATGTTTGATCGGTCTGAATTGAGTCAACCGGTTTGAGGGGTAGGGGGAAGGCCACATATCAACTCAGCGTGAGGACACGTGGCCACACACACACACAGATACATACATACATATATATATATATATATATATATTATATTTTTGAAGAGTGGGGTGACATCAGCATGACATCACCCTTGGCATATGTCACCACCCAGGGATACCCTCTTTATTTTTATTTTTTAAAACTTTTGGAAAATGGGAGTGATGTCATGTCGACGTCATCCCTGCCACGTGTCACCCTTTAGGTGGCCCAGAACAATATACACGGATTGCTAACATGGCATGATCTAAACCATCTAGAGAAAACACAGATCAGGCAACCATTGTTGAGCCACATCACTCACTTGAGGCTTGGACCATATTGTGACACGTGGCTGCTAACCCTTTTATATAAAACCTTTTTATTTTTCTTTTTTCCCATTTTTCCAATCCCCCTTCTCTTTCATCTCTCTCTCTCTCTCTCTCTCTCTCTCTCTCTCTCTCTCTCTCTCTCTCTCTCTCTCTCTCTCTCTCTCTCTCTCTCTCTCTCTCTCTCTCTATTCTTTCTTCCCTGCGAGGCTTTTGCATTTCCTTATTCTTCCTCCTTTTGGTTCAATCCATTTAACCTACAATTTCTCATATCCCAAGTTGTTTCCTCACTTTTGTGGTGCTCTCAAACCACCCCCCCCCCCCACTATGGCTCCCTCTTTTTTATCTGTTCTTCTACTTAGATATGTGACCTCTCAGATCTATCAAAGCTCTCGGCTACTCTTTTCTCCTAGCATTTTTGGATCTGAGAGGGTTTTCAAACCTACTATGCTAACCTTTGATCTAACACCCTAACATATATGCTTTGTTTCATTTTTCTTCACTTTTCCTGTTGTTTCTTATTTAATGTCTTTGTTGGGTGGTTTTGTTGCTATCTTGCAGGTTATTCAAGGATCAAAGGCTTAGAGTAGAACCCTAGATTGGCTTCATCATGTTAGATGAGTTCCCCTTCTCTTTTTTATATTGCACTTGGATTTGGGGGTGAGTTGACTCACCCCAAACTCAATGGGTCAAATTTGGTTAAGTCGACTCAGATGGTGGATAGGGTTGACTCAAGCGTGTCAACCCACTAAGTTGGCCTAGAGTGACTTGAGGATTGGGTTTGTGGAACCCTATGGTGTTCTGGTGGGTTTGGGTTGGACTTGGGGCTTGGACCTGACTTAGGCTTTAGGCTTTGGGGTCTGATTTGCATATTTGGGCTTTGGGCTGCTTTGTTTTTTGTGGGCCTAATTTGGGCTCTAGGCTTCGGGGTTTGGTTTGGGATATTTGAGCTTTTTTTTGTTTTTAGAATATGGGCCTTGGATTATGGGCTTTAGGCTATTGGGATTCATGTTATTTAAAAATATAGGCTTTAGGCTATTTATGTAAAAACATGGGATCTAGTTTTTTTTTTTTTTAAAGCTTTGGTCTATTTTAAAAGTAGGGGTTTCAGGTTATTTAAAAAAAAAATGGGCTTCGGTTGTTTTAAAACTGGTAGGCCTCGGGCTATTTAAAAGGTATGGGCTTAGGCTATTTTAAAAACTTATGGGTCTCAAGTTATTTTAAGAGCACGAGCCTTGACCATTTTTTTAAAACCCTTGGGCTTTTGGGGCAAGTTCATTGTTTGGGCTGCAAGGCCAGGCTTTGTGGTCTTTCAGAGAGAGACAATGGGGCTTTCTGGGTTCTTAGGGTTGGGCTTAAAAAACATGGGCTTTGTTTGGCTATGTGGGTCTCAGGGCTTAGGCTTGGTTCTTAGGCAAGGGGTATTCTAGTCTTTTCAGAGACCCGCGTGCATGATGCATAGGGGAATCCTTCTTCTAACTAGGTACCTATGTTTTGACCTTATAGGTCATATCTGGTTTTAATAATGACAAATACTTGGTATTTGATGACTTTCAAGTTTGTGTGCATGATCATATTAAGTTGGATCACATTGATAGCATACAGTAACTTGAAGAAATATGAAGACCCCGACACATTTATTATTTGTTGTAATATTATTGGGTCTGTAATAATTTCATTTCAAATGGGTTTGTAATAATCTACATATCATGCATATAGGACTATACCCTCAAGACCTTAGAAATACCTTAGGGAAGTTCAACAGACGCCGAATTTTTTCGGCAAAGAAAACGACCTTAGAAAGACTCTAGGTCCTTGCACTTACACGTTAAATAGTCCCCAAGATCACATATAATATCAGAGGAATAAATTGAATTAAATCAGGAATTAAAGCATAAAATTGTGAGGATTCGGGCAACCGGACCCCTAGTGTTCAAAACACCTCGGGCAATCAAACCCTTGACCAGTCAAAGTGTTGACTTGGTTTCGAGTGTCTAAACCATTTTGGTCATAGCGTCCACAAGTGACCAAACCATTACTCTAACTTTTCCCACAAACTCGGCAGCCTGAACTTGACATTCAAATTTGCCTCAGGTTACCGAACAGATGAGTTCACTAGACCAAACTCTGGATCGGGCGATCGAATCGCGGTCTTTTGAAATTGCCTTTAGTTCAGCAAATCGAACCAAAATTCAGGCACCCGAACCTTCAAAAAGAACTTTTCCTATTGTGTCTGTTTAGGTGAATGAACCTCAGGTCAGGCGCCCGAAACTCTCGGATTGGTCCAATTTTTAATCGAGGTAAATAGGGTTAACCATGGTTAATTTTTCTAATCACTTTTAAAACAAATTTAATAATTACCCTTTTATCCCTAACAAGTCATAATTTTCCCCTTTCCTATATATATGGGATCATTTGCTCAATTAGTGGGTGATTAGCATATGGATTAGGAGAAAAATCCTTTGAAATTTTCAAAGCTTATTTTTTCAATACTACTCCCATACACTCATCCATTTGCTCTTCCCTTGCAAAATCAAAGTGTTTTTGAGTCATTTCATATTATTCCCACTTAGCCAAAAAATCTCATTGTTTGTTATGTGTTAGATTTTGATTTGAGAGTCTACCAATGTTTTCCCTCGGTTTAAGTCAATAAATCCATTGTGTGGGAAACTTTGTAGCTTGTGGGTCTTTGCACTCACATTGTAAGACACCTAAAGCTTAGATTTTTTGTGTGTGCAAAACTATTTTTCCTAAGCTTATTTTCAAACATCTCTTGAGCTAGTATCTTGAGAAAATGTTTTTAGAGATTGTTTGATTTCATTTGCTAAAAATCTTTGAAACCCTAAACTGATATTGAGATATTCTATATTGTGTTTCAAAGAAAAATTCGTTATACACTCTAGAGCTTGCTTAAGAATAATCATTAGACTAAGTGTTGATTGCACACATTTACATAATTGAGCTTATAGTTCTTATATTATTGATGTTCATTGATTATATTGTGCGTAGTGGTACATATCTTCTTAGTGTAAGAAGCATTTTATGTGTACACAAATTATAGTGTGAATTTGTTCTATTCCAGGTGTGGGCCTAAAGAGGGAGACTAGCCCTGTTGAATAGTCCCAGATTGGCTTAAACCTGGTTAGGAAAGCTAGGTGCACCATCCTAGTAAGGTGTAGGTTGAGGTCAGTCCTGCTAATTGACCTGGTTGTAACCAGTGCTGCTCCACCCGTTAGGTGAGCATTAGTGGAATCCTCGAGCTTGTGAGCTAGGGGCAGGGATGCAAGTAGTATTGGCTGAACCCCAATAACATATTGTGTGTGCATTTTATTGTTCCGTAATTTATTTACCCCCCCCCCCTCTTGGGAATACACCAAAGCTAACACTATGATATATGATAGTTTATGGAAGGATAGGCCAATAGATGTATACCTAAGATCTTCTAATCCTACGGGTCTTCTTATCCCTACATTCCTTTTTGTATGGGCTTTTGCTTACCTCTTGGGTAACCTTTTGGGTTGATTGCTTCTTTTGGTAGGCAAGGGTGCCTTCATGTTGCAGAGGGGCACTGGGTTATGCCTTCGGGTTGGAGGGAGCACTAGGATATGCTGCCTCCTTCTGTGAGTAAGGTGAGAGCTTTACCCTTTAGTCTCTTTAGGGATTCGGCCCTTGTGACTAACCTATCCCTTAATTCATAGTAATGTCTCTCTATTTTCTTCACTCAATGTATGGGTGTTTCTCTTTTTGTTGGTGTGCTTCTCCTTCTGTGAACCCTATATTTAAAAGGTTGGAGTTGTTGCCAAAATAGGCAATTTACAGGACTTTCTTTTCTTAGTGCCTTCTTTTTATTTAAACCCTAACTCATGCTTTCCTTCATACAACAACCAATCCCCTCTTTTGTGTGATTTGGGCCAATTCTCTTATTCTAATTGAGTCTTTGGCCAAAGATACGAGGGGATACATCCCAATCCTTGAAATATTCTCTAATTAATTGCAGGATTTGCTCAAATTTTATTTCCTTTGCTGCTTCATCTATTTTTCTGTCTTTGGATGCGGGTTCTCATGAAAATGCTTTGGAATATGATTTGGACTCGGGGCTTTTGTTCAGCCATTTTGAATTTTGTTATCTTTATTACCCCTGTGACCCCCTAGTACATTTCCTATACTCCTAATGTAATTTATGTACCCTTGATGTATTTTATATACCCTTGATGTAATTTTATATATCCCTAATGTATTTCTATTTTTTGTATAGAAGATGAGAGGGATAAAAAGAAAATTTTTCAAATACAAGGATTTGAAATTATCAATTGTCACGATCATTTGAAAAAAAAAAAAAAAAAGGTAAAAATGGGACTTAATTATAGGAATGTTTATCATAAGAATTTTTTTTTTTTTTTAAAAGGACCTAATAAGAAAAATGTTAAAACAAAGGATGTGCTAGTTGAAATAATACAGAAAATGACCTTGTTAAATTCTAGAAAAATAAGATAAATAAAAGAGAAGGGAAAAATGCTATCAAGAGGGACCCTGATTAAATTTATGAAATGAAAGGGTGAATGAAATTACAAGATTTTTACAAAAGACTCCATGGATTTACTTATTTTTCACAAGATGAAGAAATAACTAAATAGACCCTACTAAAAGGAGGCCCAGTTAAAATTGGGTGTCTACAGTATGTATTGCTTTCATCTTATTAGCTTTTGGAATTTTGATATTATGTTGGTTGTTGTGTTTGCAATTCGCAGCTATTGTGACTCCAATTGATAATGCCATTATATGGTTAAAAGAAAGAGTCTTTAATAAACAAAAAGAGGCTTCTTCATTATAGGTATGAAGATTTGACCATTTTATGAATTGTATTTATTTATTTTTTTTTTATTTTTTGAAATTATGTCTTCAAAGTATTATAGCCTAAACCTTCCAATTCATTCTACAATTTCAAGTACATCCACCTAAAATTAGACATAATAGTCAATACCAATACCTTTCATAATCCACACCAAGCAAGCCACAATAATTGGAGCTATTAACAAAAAACACCAGCAACCTCTCGATTAGGATCCTAACACACTTACTTTCTCATTTTTCTCAAGAATCTATTGATAAGCTACCTGGCTCATTAATCATAAGGAAGATCATACCAAAGAAATTACGCACAAATAGATGGTTGCTGAAAGAACATGCCCACGCACACAATAATTAGCAAAACAACAATTTCAATTTCAATAATCAAAAAATCACACACTAAGAACTACTGGAAAAACTTGTTGTTGGCCTAACAAGGCTTACAATTCTTATTCCGATGATAACAAATCAAGATAAATTTGATATGGTTTCAAGTTGAACTATTGCAGGAAGCAGATAATAGAAAGCTCAAGTGTTTCAAAGCTAAACTTAATGATAAAAGCTTAGGATGGGCACATTCTATAAAAGCTTAAAGAATGAAAGAGTATTGAAAGCTCAAAAAATGCTTAATGATCAAGGAAAGAACTCAAAGCAAGGACCTTCATGAAGACTTAAGAAGCTCAAGGGTTTAGAGTCTTAAGAAAGTCTTTATGTGAGTACTTCATGTAAAGCTTAATATAAATTGAATTGAAGCTCATTAAGAACAAGAATCTAAGAAACCAATTTTTGAAGACAATAAAATATGTTTTCCTAAATTAAAATAATAAAGGTCTCAAAAGTGAAGAAGTTTTCAAAGTTAAAATTTAGTTCTCTAGAAGCCAGGTGACTACCCAACTCGAGCAAGTGACTGCTCATTTTAAATATTTAAAATCTGGCAGATAGTAGGGTCCTAGGCGATTGTGTGGAAGCTACCAGGCAACTGGGTGGTCAAGCTAGACACCTGTCTGTGCTTTGGCAGGTGACTGCCTACCTTCTGTGTTTCAGGTTTAAACCTTGGCAGGCGACTGACCAATTGTGGCAGGCAACTGCCACTCAAACTGGTCGATTAAAACTCTAATAGAAAATGTTTTAAATTTGGTTTTTTGGGCACTATTCTTTTTAAGAACTTGGTCCATACTCCAAATAAACTTGGGGGACAAGGTATTAACTTTTAAACATCTATAAATAGCCCCTAAAAACAAGATTTATAGACACCAAGAAAATTTATCAGCAATCAATAACCCTCAAAGTGCTCTAAATCTCTTTTGTTCACATATTGCTTTCATTACTGAGTTGCTATTGATACTAACTCTGAATTTGTGTCTTCAAAATCTGAATCTTTCAATCTAAGGAAGATAAATTCAGTGATTTAATTCAATCAAGCTTCAATCTCTTTATATTGATTTACATTAAAGTATATTGTGCTAATTATTGTACTAACCTGCTTTGTTTGAGAGTGTCTCTTGTACACAAATTCTTCTCGATTTCTATGTTGTTTCTAGACGATTCAGGGCTTTTGAATCATTGTAACCAAACGAGGGGATATCATTTGGAGAGGTTTCTCTTCCTAAAAAAGAAAGTTTTGTAAAAGGTTTGCTCCACCCAGAAAGGAGCGGTTCATAGTGGAATGCTTTGGTAGTATTTGCCAAAGGTGAGGACGTAGGCTGGGGATAAGTCGAACCTCATAAAATCTTGGTGTCTTCTCTCCACCCTACACTTTTATTTTCTGCACTATATATTGTGAATGAAAATTACTGATTGCAGGGCTTGAGTAAGAATTCAGAGAAGACTTTAATTCTAGAGAGTACATTGATTAATTTGTGAAATCTTGGTTAAGAGAGTGCATTACAAACAATCAAAATAGGGCATGCATATAACCAGAGGGTTGTTATCAAAAGTATCAAGTGTTTAATCAATTGATTTCAATTTTGTTGATTGATTGGATTGTTTATCTTTCAAGTACTATTGTTGAGTGTTTGGGTTGTGATTGTTATTCGGTTAACTTAATTAAGTTTGCTGTTGTAATTAAAATACAAAAAGTTTGAAAAGAACATATATTTTTAATTAACCCAATTCACCCCCTCTTGGGAATGCTATTCTATTTTCAATTGGTATTAGGGCCTAGGTATAACATATCTTAAAAAGTAGTTATAGAAAGATCTTAAATGGCTCATATAGGAGTAGCTCCCTTTAGAGAGGGCCAATCCTCAACCCGACCACCAATCTTCTGTGGACATAACTATACCTTTTGAAAAAAACATATGCAAATCTACTTATAAACTATGGATTGGAAAGCTTGGGAGGTTGTCACAGATGGTGATCTAATTCCTCTCAAAATAGTAGATGAAAAACAAATCCCGAAGGAGAAAAAAGACATGATTGATATAGATTACAAAATGCTACAAATAAACTCAAGTGCTATCAATGCTTTATATTGTCCTCTAGACGCTAATGAATTCAATAGAGTCATGGCTTGTAAAATAGCCAAGGAGATATGAGATAAGTTAGAAGTAACCTATGAAGGAATGGTCGATGTTAGAGATAAAAGAATTGATATGCTAACCAGCGAATACGAGGCCTTCAAAATGAATCCCGATGAATCAATAATTGATATGTTTACTAGGTTCACACATATAATAAACTCCATCAATGCTTTAGGAAAAACTTATTCAACATATGAGATGATCCGTAAAATACTTAAAGGGTTGCCACCCATTTGGGAACCTAAAGCTATAGCCATTACGGAAGGAAGAAACCTTAAAAACAATTCCCTAGATGAACTTATAGGATATCTTCTAACTTATGAGATGGCCATAAATGAACGAAATATTAACAAGAATAAAAAATCAATAGCCCTTAAAGTAGCCAAAGATAACTCAAGTGAAGCAGAGGAAGAGTCAAGTAACCTAAATGAAGAAGAACTAGCATTCATTACTAAGAAGTTTGGAAAATTCTTTAAAAACAAAAGATTTTCTAGAAAGTTCAAAGGATCAAAATATGAAAAAGGCGAAGGTAGTAAAAAGGAAAACAAGAAAGAACCACCTACTTGTTACAATTGTAAAAGGGTAGGTCACATTAAGCCTGATTGTCCATAGCTCAAGAAGGGCGCCAAAAAGAAGAAAAAGAAGGCAATGAAAGCTACTTGGGATGACACCAGCTCAAGTGAATCAAAAAGCGAAGAAAGTGATCAAGAAATGGCCAACATATGCTTCATGGCACATGATGATGAGGTAAATTCCTACTACTCATCAAATGAATCTAGTGATAGTTCTAGTGATGATTCTAGTGATAGCATGTCATCATACAAAGATATGCAAACTGAACTATTTGCCTTACACAAAAGATTTGTAAGAGTCACAAAAAGGAACATTGCTCTAAAAGAACAAAATGAAGCTTTCGAAAAATCAACTTGACAAATTAAAATCAGTTGAAATAGAAAAAAATTCACACATTGATGAATTAATGAAGAAAATAAATGACTTAACTCAAGAAATAGTCAAAATACAAGCAAATGAACAAAGTAAGATAGATTTAGAAATCAAGGATCTCAGAGAAAAAATAGAAGATAAAGATAAAATCATATACATTTTTACCAAAGGAAAAGAGAACTTTGAAAAATTGCTTGGTAAACAAAAGGTGACGCTAGATAAGGAAGGAATTGGATATAATGGACTTCAAAACAAAAAGAAAAAGGGTCTTTATATGGGATATTTTGTTAAAGAATCAAAATACTATGCAAACACTTCCTCAAACAATATCTATCAACACACTACATGTTTCCTATGTAAGAAAAAGGGACACATTAAATTTGATTGTCCATTTAAAAGAAAAGGTGCAAGAGTAAAGAAAGTATGGAAAATCAAAGAAAATATAAATGAACCAAAAAGTCCTAAAAAGGCATGGATTCCTAAGAATAACACATTGATTCCTTCTTGTAGGCTTACCTTAGGACAATCTCAACAAAGGACAAATGGTACTTGGACAGTGGGTGTTCTAGGCACATGACCGGAGATAGGTCCAAATTCACCACACTCATGCTAAAATATGGAGGATATGTAACTTTTAGAGACAATGCTAAGGCTAAAATCATTGGAATTGGTAAGATAGCTAATGAACCCTTTCTTACCACTGATAATGTATTATTGGTAGAAGGATTAAAACATAATCTCGTAAGCATAAGCCAACTAAGTGACATAGGATTTGATGTAACCTTCAAACAAGATAAGTGTGTTGTTGAGAATATAGTCAAACACAATTTTTTCTTCACTGCTCAAAGAATTGACAATGTATATTGCATAAACTTTGAAAAGCTAAAATCTCAAAAAAATTACATGCTTAGTATCCATGAACAAGGCTAGTTGGTTATGGCATAGAAGACTAGGCCATGCTAGTATGGACTTGTTGTCAAGATTAGCCAAAAAGAACTTAGTTAAAGGACTTCCTAATACAAGGTTTATTAAAGATAAAATATATGATACTTGTCAATTAGGAAAACAAACTAAGTCTATCTTCAAGAAAAAGAAACATACCTCCACTAGCAGGCCCTTATAACTTATTCACCTAGATTTGTTTAGACCAACCAAACACAGATACTCCTTCCTAGTTTCTACCATTTTACACTCACTATCTAAACTTCAGTGAAAGGATGCAATCTGGAATTGTTTCACTTCAAGAGAAGGTTGGCAATGTAGAATCTCACTGCTCCTCCCTTGCTCAGCGTGTACACAAAATTAAGAAGCATTTGGCTCGCTGTTCTAGTGACACTGAATCTGATGAACATTCTAAGGATCAGGAAGGCGATGGATCTACATCCAAAGATGTTTCAAAATAAAGTGATCGATCCTAGTTATGTTTTTCTATTTTGTCTTATGTATTGTACTGAGTACTTGATGTTTTTATGAATATCTCTAGCCATCATTTTTTCTTGTTTATTCTAGATGACTTTAGTAGTTTGTAAAACTTGAATATTGCTTATGGTTGTTAAATCTCTTTGCCTTTTTGATTGATGTCCAAAGGGGGAGAGTATTTGTGAGATCAAAAGAAGATTATGAATATGTTTGCTTTATCTTAGCTTTATCTTATAATTGTTTGACATCTTTATGCTTGAGATTCATGCTTATTGAAAAGGGGAGCTATGTTTATTGTAAATGGGAGTACTTTATGGAAGTATTTTCTCAATTTGCTCCAGATTTGTCATCATCAAAAAGGGGGAGATTGTTGGCCTAACAAGGCTTACAATTCTTATTTTGACGATAACAAATCAAGATAAATTTGATATGGTTTCAAGTTGAACTATTGCAGGAAGTAGATAATAGAAAGATCAAGTGTTTCAAAGCTAAACTCAATGATAAAAGCTCAAGATGGGCATATTCTATAGAAGCTTGAAGATTGAAAGAGTATTGAAAGCTCAAAAAATGCTTAATGATCAAGGAAAGAACTCAAAGCAAGGATCTAAGAAACCAATTTTTGAAGACCTTAAAATATGTTTTCCTAAATTAAAATAATAAATGTCTCAAAAGAGAAGAAGTTTTCAAAGTTAAAATTTAGTTCTCTGGAAGCCAGGTGACTGCCCAACTCTCGCAGGTTACTGCTCATTTTAAATATTTAAAATCTGACAAACAGTAAGGTCTTAGGTGACTGCCAGGAACCTACCAGGCAACTGAGTGGTCAAGTTAGGCACCTATCTGTGCTTTGGCAGGAGACTACCTACCTTCTGTGTTTCAGGTTTGAACCTTGGCAGGCGGCTAACCAATTGTGACAGGAAACAACCACTCGAACAGGTTGGTTAAAACTCTAACAAGAAATGTTTTACATTTGGTTTCTTGGGCACTATTCTTTTTAAGAACTTGGTCCATACTACAAAGAAACTTGGGGGACAAGGTATTAACTTTTGAACATCTATAAATAGCCCCTAAAAACAAGATTTTTAGACACCAAGAAAATTTCTCAACAATCAAGAACTCTCAAAGTGCTCTAAGTCTCTCTTGTTCACATCTTGCTTTCATTATTGAGTTGCTATTGATACTAACTCCGAATTTGTGTCTTCAAAGTCTAAATCTTTCAATCCAAGGAAAATAAATTCAGTGATTTAATTCAATCGAGCTTCAATCTATTTATATTGAACTACATTGAAGTATATTGTGCTGATTATTGTACTAACCTACTCTGTTTAAGAGTTTCTCTTGTACACAAATTCTTCCCTATTTTTGTGTTGTTTCTAGACAATTCATGGTTGTTGGATCGTTGTAACCAAGTGAGGGGATATCGTTTGGAGAGGTTTATCTTCCTAAAAAAGAGGGTTTTGTAAAAGGTTTGCTCCATCCGGAAAGGAGCGGTTCATAGTGGAATCCTTTGGTAGTATTTGCCAAAGGCGATGACGTAGGCTGGGGATAAGATGAACCTCGTAAAATCTTTGGCGTCTTCTCTCTGCCCTACACTATTATTTTCTGCACTATATATTGTGAATGAAAATTGTTGATTTCAGGGCTTAAGTAAGAATTCAGAGAAGACTCTTAATTCTAGAGAGTACGTTGATTAATTTTTGAAATCTTGGTTAAGAGAGTGCATTACAAACAATCAAAACAGGGCTTGCATATAGTCATCGGGTTGTTATCAAAAGTATAAGTGTTTAATCAATTGATTTCAATTTTGTTGATTGATTGGATTGTTTATCTTTCAAGTACTATTGTTGAGTGTTTGGGTTATGATTGTTATTCGAGTAATTTAATTAAGATTGCTATTGTAATTAAAATACAAAAAGTTTTAGAAGAACATAAATTTTTAATTAACTCAATTCACCCCCTCTTAGGAACGCTATTCTATTTTCACTTGTCCTCAATGATGCATCGATCCATGATTTTATACCTTATAATTTCTATGCCCGATATGTTTTCTCCCTAAATTTGACTTGGTCTACGATGTTCTCATTGATGCTATCGTCTGTATTGACATATTAGAATCATAATCTATTGATAGATGCTATGTTCTTTCATGTATTGCTTCAATTAGAAGAGATGAGGAGTCAATTGTGTTGGAATTTGTGCATTCCCAAGGTGGGGGGTGAATCGGATATTTAAAAGTTTTCTTTCCTAGGTCAACTAACAAGCAGTAGTATTTCACAAACCTGGGGTCAATTTAGAACATATATGAAATAAGCCGATAAATACAATTGTAATTAATTTGCTCCAAGTAAATCAAACAAGCATGCACGATATAGTAAAGCAAATAAAGTAAAGATGACACCAGATGTGTTATCAAGGTTTGGCAAATGTGCCAACGTCCCCGCCTCGGCTTGCAAGCTCGAGGATTACCACTAATGATCACTTAATTGGGTGGAGCGGCACCGAATACAACACCAGGTCAAATTACCAGGGCTAACCTCAACCTTTACAACCAATCCTTACGAGCTGGATTAACACCCCCTCGGGCCATGCCTGGAATACAATAGATAGTCAATATAATTTTTTGCACAATTTCAATACCTCTAACACAAGCAAATTTGTACCAGTATAACTAATGCACTTCAATATGATAGGATTTATAAGCTCGATGAAGATAATATTATAACTCCCAAGATAATGCAAATATTGCAATCAAAGTGTGAGATTGTATGTGTAGGGATCTTTGAATCAGAATGACAATATGAATCACAACATACAATATCAAAGATCTTGAAACACACAATCAAAATCTCGAAAATGATTTTCAAAAGTCAAACACACAAGATGTTTTGAAAACAAGTTTGTCAAAAATATTTTCTTCAAAATACAAGCAAAGCTCTTGAGTCTTGCGAGTCTTGCAATAAGAATGCAAAGACTCATAAGCTTATGAAAGTTTCCCCTACAAAATAAATTTATGGATTAAATCACGGGGGAAAACTTTTGGCTTACTCTCACTAAAATTACAAAATCAATCAACACAAATGAGAGTGTAAGCTTGTAGTGACAGTGTAGGTTATCTCAAAATACTCTCACCATAGTTTTTTTTGCAAAGGAATGAGAATGAGTGGAGTATGTAAGCATGAATGTGAAAGTAGGGCTCAAGGAATTTCAAAGGATAATTTTTATAATCAAAGTCTTAATCAATCCCTAATTTTTGCAAATGAACGTATATATATCGTCTTTGATAAAAATCTACCCGTTAGGACACAAGAGAAATATTAAAAATGTTTAATCAATTTTTAACCTCAATTACCCTTAATTACCCGTGGAAAAAACGTGGCAACTCGAGAGTTTCAATTGCTCGGACCTTCAAACACACAAAGAAAAGGTACTTTTTCAAGTTCGGGTGACTGAGGAAAAGTTCAGGTTGCTGGGCCAAGGCAATTTTTCAAAAGATCGAGGTTCGGTCACCCGGTGCATAATTTCGTCTACCGAACTTCATAATTCGGTCGACTGAGGTGATTTTGAACTTAGAGATCAGTCGGCTGAGGAAAGTAAATAGTGTTAGCCTTTATGTTTAGTCGACCGTGAACATTACATTTATTTTTAGTTCAATAACCCGAGTCATAGTCAACAGTTTGACCTAGTCTGGTTCGGTTGATCAAGGCATTTATAACACCAAGGTTCAGTCGCCTGAAACCCTTTTAAGCTTCAATTTTGGTCCTGATTTTGATAATTAGTCACCCCTATTCATATACTTATAACTCTTGAGTTATAGGGGATTTGTCATGAGGTGCTTGGGGACCAAGAGTCAGTCTATGGCCTAGGCTTTTAAATTAAGCCCAAAAATTCGGCATTCGGTCAACCGAAGGTGATCCCTAAGGTCATTTTATAGTCTTTTGAGTTTATGCATCCTATCATGCATGTAATGCAATTATTACAAACCATATTATTACAGACCAACAAATTTAAATGAAAATACAATTGAGAATAGTGGTCTTCATTTCATTTGCTTCTCCAAACGCCATCATATGGTGTGAGCATTGAGTTCTCTTATGACATCATCTGTATCTTTGTCATTGCAGGTTAAGAATAGTCCTGTGCAAAAACTCAAGACACTAATAAGATACAAAGTTATTTGTCATTATCAAAACGAGATATGACCTATAAGACCAACAAATTACTTTTTTATTTTAATTAAATATTGCAAAGGAAAGAAAAGGGAGAACATTTTATCTCTAAAGAAGGCCAAATCCCTCTAGTAATTGCACTTCAACTGATAAAAAACAATCCCAATACAAAATTGTCACTAGTGCAAATGACAAATTAAGAAGATGTCACTGCCTCCTTGCAATAAACACTTATAAGTGACAAAAAGGCAACCCCTCAGTACTTTTTAAAATACCCTTAATTTTCCTTTAAAAAAAATAATTGTAAAATACTTATTTTTATACAAGTTAAACAATAGCTTTTTTGGCACAAAGTATTTATGTTAGTGATAATACTATAAGTCTTTTTTAAAGGGGCTTGAAACTGCATTAAAATATTTGAAGTACTAGAAGAGAATATTTTTTTTATTTCAAGTTTTCTATCATGTCAGATATATACCATTGTTTTGAATCTACTAATTTTGGATTACAAATGCAATAATTTTAGGAGGTGTTTTTTTTATTGCATTTTTTTAAGATTCCTAAAAAAGTGATGTCCACGGCATCTCATTCCCATATTTGTTTCAATATGGGAATGTGAAAGCATACTCACGTTCTTAGGATTATAAAGATTCCCATGAAATATGGACATTCTATCTCCAAGTCCCCCCATGAGTAAGTTTCATCAGAATCTTACTTTTTGAACTAAATTGTCTTCCATTATTTTTTATTTTAGACAATAATGTCCCTATAGTATAATATTACCACACTTTATTATTAGACTTAAAATAAAAAATTTCTTATAAACTAAAAGTAAAAATCTTGAATTCGCATAAATATGAATTATTTAAATTATAAAATATATACTGTAAATTAAAGATATTAATCATAAAGTTATTAAATTTTAGTTAATTATTAATTAATAAATATTTGAAATTTCAATGTGAAAGTATTAAAATGGCAGTTAAAAATATTAACTAAGATAAAATTTTGTTAATTTTTTTAATTAGAAATATTTAAAATGTTAATTAAAAATATTAATCGGGAAATTTTTAATTTTTAGACAATATTTTAAAAATGTCTATTAAGAGTGTTAATATTTATGTTAATTAGCAGTTAATTAAACAAGTATTATTTGCATAATTATATGAAAATTCAATATAATAGTTAATGTTTGGATAAATTTATAACTGTTTAAAATTTTAGGATATAAATTTAATTAAATGCGATAGATTTTTAAAAATATATATAATTATTTTTTATATAACACATATCAAATGGGAATAAAATAAAAAAAATATGGCATTTTACTCTTAAAAATGAATTTTTAAAAAATTTTGTTTTGTAAAAATATTTTTGCAAGTATGTATGTATGTACCAATAATATACACAATTTACCCATACTTTTTAATATTTCAAATATTACACAAAAGTTCAGCTAATTGAGAAATCATGTTTGACCAACGTTTTGGAAACCAAAAGTGACCGCGAAATTCGGAGAGGGTGAGGGAGTGACGTGCCGGGACATCAGCAAGAAATAGGCGTGGCAAAGGAACAGATATCTCGCACGTGCCAAGATCGGCGCCCTGTAGCATTAGGGCAACGGTCAAAAGCCGGTGCCCAATCCCGAATACGTGTAAGCCTAACGCTCCAAGCAGCCTCAAAGCTGGAAACTTTGACTTCCCTATCTTCGGACACATTGCAAGTGTGGTGGTGATTTGTGACTGGCTACAGCCGGTGGTCCCGACCCAGCTTCCCGTGCTCTGGCTCGTTGAACAAACGCCAACCCACTCACATCACTCGCTCTCTCCCTTCTCTCTCTCTCGCACACAAAATCTAATACGTACAAGCACCGCAGCTAAGCTCTCTCTCTCTCTCTCTCTCTCTCTCTGAGGCCAGGTCAAGGTTATAGCTAGCTAGGGTGAGAAAGCCTTCACATAGAAAGGAAGAAAATATCTCAACCAAACCTCTCTGTCTTTAGGGTTCTTCTTTGAATTATTTTTTAATTACCGTCTTCTTCTTCTACTTCTTCCTCTTCTTCTTCCAATATGTCTGACGAAAACAAGTGTTCCTTCCACTATGATCCTAATTGCAACCTTGACAACCAGACTCTCTTTCCCTTTTTACGCGACAATTATTCCTCTGTGTTGATGTATAATGACCATATGGCAGCTGCATCGCCATCACCAGTACTACAAAACCATCAAGGGTTTGATCCATCTAACTACATGAGCTTCACTGAGAGCTTGCATGGATCTATGGACTATAACACCCTCTCAAGAGCCTTGGACCTGTCTTGCTCATCATCTGAAGTAATTTCCGCCATCGACGATGATTCGAGAAAGGGCGGTAGCAGTTTGGGAGATCAGTCGGTGGGCAATGGTGAAAACCCGGCCACGCCGCTTTCCTGCGTGTCTTCTTCTTCTGCGGAGGCAGCGGTTGAGGAAGATTCCGGAAATAAGAGTAAGAAAGTCATGCAGGCAAAAGGTTGTGAAAGTGGAGAGGAAATTTCTAATAAAGTGTACGTTTTTTCCTCTGGTAGATTCATCCTAAAAGTCACATGAGTAAATTAAATTGGGTTTCTCCAGCTGTTTCTTTATATATTATCTTTCAAGCTATGTAGACGTCAGAGGTCGATCTTTCAGTGACCCAAAAAAAATGGTATTGTAACAAAACTCTAGTGAGTGATCAGCGTCGTTCATTTTGAAATCCATGCATCCCTGCTAGCTGGAAATTTGACTTTATTGTATGTTCTGGTAGTGAGTATATTGGGTTTTGTTAATTAATTGGAGATATGAAATTGAGTAGTTGTGCTGTTGATGTGCAACAGGAACAAACCAAAGAAGAAAGGAGAGAAGGCGCAGAGGGAGCCACGGTTTGCGTTCATGACTAAGAGTGAAATTGATCATCTTGAAGATGGATACAGATGGAGAAAATATGGACAGAAGGCTGTCAAGAATAGTCCTTATCCAAGGTCCATGTTTTGTTCTTATTCAATTCCCTCCACACCACAGATTAATAAACAAATAATTAAAGGAGATCAATCAAAGTATATAGAGAAGTCTAGATAGTTTGTAGCTCAAATAAAAGCCATTGAACCAAGTGTTTATTCTCCATGCTTAAAGTCAAAAACGTTTTTAATATTAGTCCTTTCAATACCATGGCAAGTTCTTCCATGCTTAATTAAAATAATAAAAAAATTGACAATATATAAATTTTCCCAACTCTACATTGCAAGTTAAGTCTTTTTTTTTTTTTTTTGGTGGATCGTTTTCTTTAATGATTAGATCCGCTGATGAAACTGCTCAATAAGTATAGCATTTTCTATCAAACAACCGTACCCTAAGACTGCATATACAGTTTGGAGCTGATACACATGCACACATACAAGCACTGAGATCTGAGCTCGCTTCCCAAGCTAGCTAGCTGCCTTGAGACACACACACATATATAGCATTCGGATCACATCTGAACCTCAATTTCTTTGTTTTGGTTTGATAAATTAAACAAAACGAAGTTGTGTTAGGAAGCATGCAAATTGTAGGTTAGGATTGGGATTTGTGTGGATCTATTTTAACAAAATGCAGCATAAATTGCATAGAATTTTGTAAATTTCTACACAATTCCCAAAATTTGGATTCTATGAATTGAAAATAAATGTAATTAATTGAAATGCATATACAGAATACTGTCTCATGCCTTTTTTATGGCTGGGTCGGAAATTAACTGCAGAAGTTACTATAGATGCACCACGCAAAAGTGCACTGTGAAGAAACGAGTGGAAAGATCATTCCAAGACCCATCGGTAGTGATAACTACATATGAGGGGCAGCACAATCATCACTGTCCAGCAACACTCCGAGGAAACGCTGCGGGAGTGCTATCGACTTCTCTCTTTCCATCGGCGGCATCAACAGGAAATTCCAGATTTACCCGGGAATTTCTAAGCCAAATGCTTCCCACAAATAAAAACGATTACCAATGCGACCCCAGCTCGAGCTTCTACTATCAAAGCCTCCCTCAGCAGCAGCAGCAGCAGCTCCAATTTTCTGATTATGGCTTATTGCAAGATATGCTTCCACCGTCCAGCCATGAGCAGGAGCCGTGAAATAAGTCGATCTAACTCTCCGAATTTAGCTATTTAGTTTGCATAGATTAATATAAGCAGCCAGCTAGCTATCTCTTCGGTTCACAGCATCGGAGCATCATATATGAAGATCATAAGCCTCTTGTTGGAGTGCAAGAGTGGAAGAAGATGGCCTGAGTTGATATGGGCACGCAGATTAGGTCTATCTTTTGATGAGCAATGCTGGGTTTTGTACAAATAGATAAATACCAATATGTATGATATCCCGGTGTGCTTGTTAATCATCCCTTGAATTTATTTATGTCTGAATGTTTAATATATTAATGGATCTAATATTGAAAATGCAAGATGTGATCGCACATAATAAAATGTGTGTACGTATGAGAATGCCCATTTAACTCCAGTAAAAGTAATTTCATAGTATAAAGCTATTCCTATATATATATATATATATATATATATATATATATATGCTCGCATACCACATTTTAAATGAGAGGTAAATTTTTATCCAAATCAAGTTTTCAAGAATAATTAACAATTGACTTTCGTCCAAAAATAATTTTACTATCAATATCAATCCAATAAGTTTCTAACTTATGAATGAAATTATTCAGATTTGGCCTTCAACTAATTTTGTGCAAAGAGATCTGTTTCAATTAAGAGATCTTCCAAATGAACACATAATAGAATTGTTCTAACTATAGGGCCATTAGTAAGGAAAACACAAGGTGATAGAATTGATTTAAATGTGGTTTAATTGCAATATTTTTCAAAATGTGTGTTTATTCAAATATCCCTTAAGTTGCCTTTGGGAGCATAGAGTTCTTCAAGCCTTGGATGTGGAAATGTGGTAAAGGAAAATTTGACAACGCACACAATAATTCTAAATTATGTTTCACTACAAGAAGAAAGCACCTTTCATAGTGTTTGACAAATGTTATAAAGTTGTTTTTATAGAGCTGACTAAAACATCCTATTTTATGATGTTGTAAAGTAGTGGGCCTTGTGCAGCACATGTTGTAAATGGTTTTAAAATTTTTTTTGAAGTCGTTGCAAATACTAATTTGTTCAATGAATTGTCCCACTAATGTTTGTTTTCGCTGCTATCCAACACTGTACATACACATACCTCAATTAGATTACATCCAACGTATCAACATTCCATTCCACAATGAAAAGATCTTATTCCATGATAAAAATATCACACCACCATCCCACTGCACAACGAAAACAATAAATTCATTCTACTCCAAATATATCACCAAAATCCTTGTGTCACATTCATTAATGGCATATAGAAGTGAAGGATTTTAGGAAATTAGTAGTCCAGTTTGGCTTGGTTCCCACAATCATTTTACAACTACTACTATTGTTGCTTCTTGTATGATAATATACTCTCACTGTCTCAAAAGCTATAACTCTCTAATAAGCACTACAAAAAAAAAAAAAAAAATTTTAGTGACGAAAGTATTAGTGACGCTTTCAATTTCGTCACTAAAAGTGTAGTATTAGTGACGGTATTCAGCATCACTAATACTTTCATTACTAAAAATCATTTTTCCCGCTCAAACTATTGAGGCAAAATATTAGCGATGTTTTTTCGGGTATTAGTGATGAATCAGAACCATCACTAATAGTGTCCTATTATTGACGATTCTCATAAACCGTCACTAGTAATAGACTATTAGTGATGGTTAATAAAAAGCATCACTAGTACTAGTATTTTTTACCTTTTTTTTCCGCCAAAAAATGCATTAGTAGTGACAGTTCTCATAAACCGTCACTTATAGTCTATTAGTAAACTATCACTAATAGTCGTAACCTTTATTTCCCACCAAAAAATGCACTATTAGTGATAGTTCTGATCCATCAATAATAGTCTACTATTAGTCTACCAAAAAATATATTACAAACGCATAATTAGTATTAAAAAAATTATTCTAATAGCTAATTTCTTAATTATGTTATGAAATGTGTCACCTTTGTGTGTATGTTTTTTTCTTTTTCAAAATTTATTTTTCTCACGAATCTGGCCACTTTTATATTGTATGTTTTCTGCTTTTTATGTTTAATCATTTAACCTTTTTAAATTTAATTTAATATTATTTTTAAAAATACATTAATTTAAATTGTACAAACATGCATGTGTGAAAGATGGGCCTCATGGGAGAGACCAATTTGTGGGCTTGGAAGTATTTCTTGATAGAACATGGTCGGCCCGCAAGCCATGTCTTTATCGACATCTAAGAGGGTCACATTTCTATTAAAAACTTTTAGGTCTCAGCCTAGAGAGACCTGTTCAAAATAAAACAATAATGAACCTAACCCAATCAATCCTAGGGAATCTCTATAAGAAACCATAAGTTTGGCCTTTTGACGAGCCATGACCAATCAGTAGGGCTGCAAATGACTTAAACTGTTCGTGAGCTTCTCGATCTGCTAATGACTCGAGTGAAACTTGAAGTCATATTTTGAGGTCATCAATTAAATAACTCGAGTTTGAGTTAGTTCATACTTGACTCATTAGGCTCACAGATCACTGGCTCGTTTGTCTATTTGTTTACAAACTCGTTTTCCCATTGCTTAGAAAAATTGAGTCACTAGTTCAAGTACAAGATACTATCATTATTGCTTGGACAATTAGACATTCAACCCATAATCGCAATGACCCAATTGTAAGAGAGGAGCTCTACCAACTGAGCTATAATCCCCCCAAGCCAATTCAGGCTTGCATGAAGGAGTCAAATGTTTATTATATTATTTTCCTTAGCATAGATGGGTCATCCTAGACTTGAACCAGAGGCCTCGCCCGTGAAGTAAATCATCGCACCTACGGTCCAACCAATTAGAAGACAATCAAAAGATTCCTTTTTCGGAAGCAATTCATCCTTCCCGCATGTAGCATATACAACTCTCTATTGTACTGTGCTCTCCAAGTCATTAGTTTGTTGGTAATTTATGAACTAACTCAATATTAGGCTTGTGAACTAGTTCGGTATTAGGCTTGTGAACAAAATCGATATTAATATCATTAAATATTTGAGTTTAAACTTTTTTACTTTAAAATATATATATATATATATATTTCTAAAATTATATTTGTTAATTATAAATCAATTCAATTAGTTTAGTGATTTGTTTCATTTATTAGTTTGAAATGAGCTTCCTTCAAGTCAACTCTGAGCTTGAGCTTGACTCATTTAAGCTTTAGTTGAGTCAAATTCAAGTTATATATATATATACTAAAGATCCAAATAACAAACTTTATGGTTGACTTGAGGCTCGTTTGCAGTTTTAGGACTAGACTTTGTCCTCTATCGCAAAAAAAAAATATATATATAATAATAATAATAATAATAATAATAATAATAATAATAATAATAATAAAAAATTTAAATAATAATAAAAATCAACTAGAAATACCATCTTATTCTTTGTGAAATATCGAGTTCACCCCTTTAAGGCCCATAGCTTAAAGCCATTAATATCTCAATTTTTTAATTGGCTTTGTCTGTTCTAGGTCGATGTTGACCCTATAGGTCACGCCCGATTTGATAATGACAAATATTCATATATTTAATGAATATCTAGTTCATGTGCAGGTCTATATTAGCAGATACATTGATAGCACGTGAAAGCTTATGGCTTGAAGACCAATTCGACTTTTTCAGTTGTAATATATTTTTTCAGTAGGGAAATTGGTCTGTAATAGTAATTAGGATATTTGGTCAACTGAACTGAAAGTGACTGTAAAATGACCTTAGGGTTTTCCCTTCGGTCGACCTCTGGTCAACCGACACCGGACTTTTTCGGTGTATTCAAAAATTGGACCCCAAGTGACCTTAAGACACTTACCTTTGCACTTGCATGTATTAGGCACTTGAATAGGGTTTGTATGTTTAGAAACATGACCAAAATGCACACATTGTGTACTTTCGGTCGACCGGCCGAGGCAGTTCATTTTGCCCTGGTATATCGAAATAGGCCTAGGTCAACAGTTGACCAAGGCCCTGGTCGACCAAACCAGTATAGTTCAAAACACCCCAGTCGACCGAAACCCTCTTTGGTCAACAATGACCATTTGGTCGACTGAGCATAAAATGAATACCAACTACCTGATCGACCGAGGGTCCTCAGAAAAAATCCCAACGGTCTAGTCAACCGAACCTACCAGTTCAAAATGGCCCAGTCGACCGAACCTCGGAAAAATGAAAAATCGCCCACTTTCGGTCGACTAAGCCTTTAGTTCAAAATCCTCCTGGTCGACCGAACCATATGAGATCTGGTCGACCGAAACCTTTTTGGTCGACCGGACCTCTCGGGTTGCCCCTCATTTTTTACCGCAGTTAATATTTTTAAACAGGGTTAAAATGTTTAAAATATTATTAAACTTTTCTACCAATTCCTAATAGGTCCCCAACAATCAAAAATCATGGGATGTCTATACCCCTTCATTTGGGAAAATTAGGGGGTTGATTAGCACATATATTCAAAATTTCTCCCTCAAACAAAAATACTCTCTTTTGTTCCTACTACGCATATTCTCTCTACAAACACTCTAGCTTACCTTCTCAAGTTCAAAATCTTTTGTAAGTGCTTTGAGTGTATATACAAAAAGGTTTTCTCTCATTGTTTGAAGTGTTTGAATCAATTTTTCTTACGAGAGCATAACCTAAGTATACTTAGAAGGCTTTTCTAATAAGCCTATCCTAAGAAAACTTGTATTGAACTTCCAAGTGTTGCATTCTCATTGCAATATCTTAGGAAGTTTGTATTTGTTTTTGGCCTGCAAAAAAATTTTCAAACATACTCAAATATCTTGTGATATTCATATTGACATATTTGTGAAAAGATATTTGTGTGTGTTATATTAATCTTAGTGGCAATATCTATTCAAGTATATATCATTTGCTGAATACAAAGATTATCTATTTTGCAATCCAAGCATATATATTCACGTGATTGAGATATTCTGCTAATTGATATTCTTGAGGCTTGCTTGACATTCTGGATGAACACGTTTGATTGAATATTTTAAAATACATAAATTGTTGTTGACAGTCTCACGTATGCATTAGCTAGAAAATATCTTTGAGAGTTGAACTATTTAGACCACACTGAGCTTACATTTTAAATCATCTGTGGTGTATATGATTGAACGCATTTGGGTACAAATCTGCTTTATGTGAAAGCACTTTTATATTGTACTATTTGATTGTATATCTGAGTGTTTCTAGGCATAACCTGAGGGGGTGGTAATCTAGCCCGGTAAGGATTGGTGTAAAGGTTGAGGTTAGCCCTGTGCTAATTGACCTGGCTTGTATAGGTGCCGCTCCACCCGTTTAAGTGAGCAGTTTATTGTGGTAATCCTTGTGTTAGTTAGCCAAGGTGGGGACGTAGGCAGTTGGCCGAATCTCTATAACATATCTGCGTGTCACCCTCTCTTTACTGCTTTCTGGTGCTTGCGTGATTGATTAAACTATTTTATTTAATTTCTGGTATATTTATATTATTTGCACTAGATTGGCCATAGGGTTGTGAACATACTGCTGTTAGGAGGACTACCTAGGGGTTAAATTTTAAAAATACCAATTCATCCCCCCCCCCCCCTCTTGGGATCATGGTAAATCTAACAGTCAATATACAATAGAGTATAATGTCTTAGTTGCACAATGCTTAGGGTGAATAATACGCTTGGGAGAGTCCGACAGTTTGGCCTTAGGAATTTTATTGTGCACATTATTTTAGACATTTAAACTTCTAATTTTGAAATATAACAAAGGTGTCCAATTCAATTTTGGAAATTAAAATATAGGGGAAATTTAGGGACGTCTGCTATCACTACAAAAAAATTTTAAAAAAGGGTTAAAAATAAAAAGCTTGAGTTAAAAAAATGCTTATTTTTGTCTTTAAACCAACTAAAATGTAAAAATATGAATAAAATAATAAAATGCATAACAATATCAATTAAAAATATTATGGTAGAAATTATTATAATTATTTTACTTAATTGTTTACATTTTAAAATTCACTTTACAATAACAATCTTATTTTAAATGACAATTGAAAAATAGTAAAAAAAATTTCTAACTGCCATTTATCATTTTTATTTTATTTTAAATTATGAATATATTTATTTAAATAGTATTTAGATTATGATTACTTTAATTTTTTTTAATTAAAAAAAATTATTTAACTATTAGTGACGGTTTTTAGAGTATTAGTGACGGTTTTGAAACCATCACTAATACTTTAAAACCTAAAACCTAAAACCCAAATCTCCTGCAGTTTTTCCCCACATTTTCTCCCAAATCCCTCCTCTACCCTATGCGCCTTTACTCCTCCCACCCTCGCTATCGTTGTTCCCTCCTCCCACTGCCGCCGTTGTTCCCTCCTCCCACCACCGCCGCTATTCTTCTTCTTCTTCTTCTTCTACAAACAACTGTGTGTGTGTGTGTGTGTGTGTGTGTACGTGTGTGTGTGTGTGTGTGTGTGCGTGCGTGTGTGTGTGTGTGCATGCATGCATGTGTGTGTGTGTGTGATAATGTGCGTGTGTCTGTGCATGTGTGCTTGTGCGTGTGAATGCATGTATTTGTAGAAGTATTATACTTTAAAAGTGAATATGATTTTTACCCGTGGATTATAATTCGCCCTTTCAGGTTTCGAAAACATTTCCTAATACAACCAAATACTTGAGAAGTAAGTTGCACTTGTGTCTTGAATTACTTTGGACAATGCACCTTGTATTAAGAAACTAATCATATATCTACAATTTTTTGGTAAGGTTACCTAAGAACAAAATGTAGAAGTCGAAAGTTTGGTTTGATAATATATTCTTAGGGGAAATTTCTAAAAGTCAGATGTTATTTGCTCCTATTATAAGATTATTGTTTTTATTGATTGCAAAATTTGATTCCCAAGATGCTCTTCTTTGTATTATGTGAAAGTCATCTTAAAAAAGCTCGTTTTATGAAATTTGTTTATTCTATTTATAAATATTTGTCATTTGGGACTTTGACAACTACTACTATCGCAAAAATTTGCACACTCCAATCTTCTGCACAAACTCATCCAACATTAAACTCTTTCCTAAATATAACAATGGAGAAGATTATAACCACGTTACTTACTTCTGGTTTAGGTTCAAAACAAGGTTGACAAGAATGGTGTATTCCTAAGAAGGGGGGATGAATTGGGTATTTAAAAAATTTGGCTAAATTGAATTTGTACCGATTCACCACAAATCATATCTCATTTAAATATAAGCGTGTATGTTAAATAATTAAACAATAAATACAAACACGCACGTGTAGAAGATATCCCATTTAAATTAAATATGTGTTTGCAAAATAATTATAACAATAAATAAGCAAGCATACACGTGCGGAAATTAAATGAAAGAGAGAGAGAGAGAGAGAGAAAATATTTTTATTAAGGTTCAGTCAATCCTACCTACATCCTCGCCTTAAGCCAACCACCCAAGGATTCCACTATTTTGCTTACTTAACCGGGCGGAGCAATGCCGTTTACAATACTCCTTATAGGGCGGAGTCTCCCTAACTCACTTACCGGGCAAGCCAAACCTATTCTCCTTACGAGGTGGAGTCTCCCCAGCTCAATTTCTCAGGCTGAGCCAAGCTAGTTCCTCCTTATGGGGTGGAGTCTCTCCAACTCAATTTACCAGGTTAAGCCAAATTGGTTTCTCCTTACGGGGCGAAGTTTCCCCAACTCAATTTACCAAGCTAAGCCAAACTGGTTTCTCCTTACAAGACAGAGTCTCCCAAACTTAATTTACCATATTGAGCCAAACTGGTTCCTTTTTACGAGACGAAGTCTCCCCAACTCACCTAACCGAGCTTGAGCCAAATCGATTCACAATTGTGAAATTTTGAGTACAAATAAAGTGCTTCTACAATAAGTTGAGATGTACACATTGAAATCTAAATGCACTTTCATGTGATTTAAACAATGAAACTATGTAGAGTTTATAAAAAGTCCCGAGGACGATACTCTACACATCATTATATTATTAAACTACGATAATGTGCACTTGCAGTTTTGCACCGATCAATCGGCGAGAGTATGGAAAATGATTTTGCCCTTTTGAAAATAACCTTTCAAAATTCAAATACTATTAGGCATTGAGCAAGATATATGAAAGTGAATATTAACTCAAGCCATTGTCAAGAAATTTTTCAAGCACAATATATGTATATCAAATAATATATATGCACAAAGCATTCTTGAACAACCCTTAAAATATTTTTTTCCAAAAAATATATTAAAAGATAAGAATGGAAGGAGTTAGGGATCTTAAAATAATTGACCTTGAATAAAATCAAATACAAGTTGGCTCTCAAGCAATATAAATATGGATATGAAATATATGCTCAAGCCAAACTTGAATAACTTAGAAATATTTCTCCAAAGATAATTTTTCAAAAGAAGAATGTAGGAGAAGTTAAATCTTTTGAACCAAATATCATAAGTCTGAAAAGGGCTTTCAAGCTATACATATAGAAGTTGATATAAGCTCAAGCTATTTCAAATAAAATCCCAAAAAAATATTTCCCAAAAATGATTTTCAAGAAGAGTATGGGAAAGATTTTGATCTTTGAAAATATACCACGAATAAAAGAAGAAGGCCTATATATATGATATATGTGCTCAAGCCTCTTCAAATAAAGTCCCCAAAAATATTTTCTCCACTAATGATTTTCAAAGAAAAGAAGTAGAAATTTAAAGCTCAAATGGGGTATAAAAGAGAGAAAAAGAATCAAAAAATATTTATCTAAGCTTCCAACATGATTCTCTATCATTTTCAAAGTGTTTAAGGCTTGTATTTATAGGAAAAACCATTTCTAGCTGTTATATGGCCATTGAGACCTTAAAATATATATATATTTTTTAAAACTAGCCATTTTCCGGCCATTGGGATGCTTTCCCAAGAGGGTCGGTTGACTGATGCTTGAAATTCGCAAGCTTCGTTTGGCTGTCCTTAGGTTTTCTGTGCAGACAACCTTTAGTATTTTGACCATAATGTTTTCGATACAACTTCAAATTAGACGTTTTTGGTATCAGCTGAAATCTAAGAGAAAACATCACAACTTTTATGTTGAACACTTGTTAAGATAATAAGTTATGAATTGAGAAAAATGCCCATCAATGAGACATAAGAAACATAAAAGGAGTTTTTCTACTACAGACACGTTTCAGTGTTTTGGCAACAACATTTTTCTGTACGACTCTAAATTGGTCATTCTTGGTATCAACAGAAAGCTAAGAGAATATTCTATAACTTTCAAGTTGAAAACTTTTTTTATATAAGAAGTAATGGATTGAGAAAAATGCTCATTTCTACTGTTTGGTCGACTGGCCGGTTGACCGACCCCTATGTAAAAATTAGTCATTGCCTTCTTTTAACTTCAAAACCATTTTAAACCTTTTGGTATAAGTTTAACTTTGAATAAAAAGGTTTTTCATGAAAGTTCATGGTTCTTAAGGCCAATCTAAGTGTTGACATTATTGGTCATACCCAGTTTTGATAATGACAAATACTCTTTGTATTTGATAGCTTTCAAGTTTGTGTGCAGGATCACACTAATTAGATCATATTGATGGCATGTGGCACATAGTGGCTTGAAGAAAAAGAAGACCCATAAGATTCATTGTTGTAATTTTATAAGTTTAATATTGGGTCTGTAATTGTAATATCGGAACGGTCTATAATAATTAATGCATGGCATGCATGTAGGATCTATAAGCTTAACAAGACTGACTGACCTTAGGGAACACCCTTCGATCAACCGAAGGTCGACTAACGTCAAATTTTTTCGATAGGGTAAAAGGACCTTAGAAAAGACCATAGGTCCCTACACTTAGTACACATAGTCCCCAACATCACTTATTATATCTGGGGAATTAAATAAAGCAAAATTGGACTTTAATTGAAAAACTTAAGAGAGGTCGGGTGACTGAACCTATGGCGTTTAAAACGTCTTGGGCGACCGAACCCTGGACAGGTCAACTTGTTGAATTTTTTGTTGGCAGACCAAACCAATTTGAACGTATCTTCTTTGGTCACCCAAACCCATGTCAAAGTGCTCTTCACCAACTCTGGTGCCCTAACGTTCGCGTTCAAAAAGGCCTCGAGTGATCAAATTGGACCGTTTGGTTAACAGAACTTAGTTTTGGGCACCCGAACCTCAAACAGAATGCTGCTGACTTTTTTTTTCAGCCAACCGACCTTGACTCTGGGCACCCAAACCTCAGACCGAGTACTTGAATCTCTCAAGTTAAATTAATTTTTACTGAAATTAAAAGAGGTAAACTGGATTAATTTTTCTAAACTATTTTAGACTTTTCTAATTATCCCCATTGAGTCCCCAATGGTCAAAAATTCCACCTTGCCTATATATACATGTTCATTTGCAATAATTAGCAAGGATTAGCAAAAATAATTAAGGCCAAATTCTCTCAAAATCAAAAATCCTATTTTAGCCTATACTACTCCCAAACACTCCAGAACTTCATTTTCCTTGATCTTTCAAGTGTTATGAGTATGTTTAGAGTGCTTATGCTTAATCCTCATTTGCTCATACTCTCATTTGTTGTGCTTATTATATGATTTTATTATTGAGAGTAAAGCTTAAAGTTCTCCCACTAATTTTATTTGATAATCTTGTGTGGGAAGACTTTGAGACTTGTGGTTCTTGCATAGATATTGCAAGGTACCTTAGCCCGTATTTTTGTGTGCAAAATATTTTACAAAGCTTGATTTCAAACAACTCTAGTGCTTGATACAATTTGAGAAAATATTTTTTGAGTTTGTTTGAAAATTAATTGATAGCATCTTTGAAACACTAATCTGATATTGACATTTAATATACTTTGCTTTCAAAGATTAGCTTGTTTGAACACTCTATGCATACTTGAGATTATCATTGTATTGAGTGTAGATTGCCCACATATACACCCTTGAGCTTATAATTCCTATACGTTTGGTGTGCATTAATTATATTGTACGTATTGTAGTACATATCTTCTTGTGTAAGAATCTTTTGTTTGTACGTAAAATTTTACATCTATTGTATTTCAGGCATGGGCCTGAAGAGGGAGACTATCCTTGTGGAATAGTCCCGGATTGGCTTAGACCCAGTTAGGAAAGCTAGGTGCACCATCTTGATAAGGTGTAGGTTGAGGTCAGCCCTGCTAATTGACCTGGTTGTAAAGGTTGATGTCAGCCCTGTGTTAATTGACTTGATTGTAACCGGTGCCGCTCCACCCGTTTAGTGAGCATTAGTGGAATCTTTGGGTTTGTGAGCTAGAGGCAGGGACGTAGGCAGTATTGGCCGAACCCCGATAACATATCGTGTGTGTACTTTTTATTTTCACAGTTTATATTCTGCACTTTCATTTTCAGCACATGTATGTATTTTGTTTAATTCATTATATGTTGTACATGTGTTAATTGGGTTTATGATTAAATAGAAAGAGCCTAGGTTTGTGTAATATTGCTGTTAGATTGGTTGACCTAGGGATAAATTTTTTAAAATACCCAATTCACACCCCCCCCCTCTTGGGAATACACCAAAGCTAACACTAAGTCATTTGTTTGAGTTTCAAATAAAATCATAAGATGCATGCACAAATAAACCCTAATTACTATTACAATTGAAAATTAAATAAAGTCTTCAAGTTTTGCTCTTCTAATTGTCCATGGATATGCCAATATATGATCTTTTACGTACTTTCATGGCTTCCATTTCTTATCTTTTTGCTATGCTTAGAAAAAATGAACATGTTCATACACTTGGCACACAAATGAGAAACATCTCCCCCTCTTTAATGATGACAAACACAGGAGCAAAAATGGGTTAGCCTAAAAAGGCTCCCCCTCACAAATATGCATAATTCAAAAAAGATATTCAATATAATTCAAACATATACAAACATGAAGACTTTAGAGTTTTCAAGTTTAGCATTTAAGTTTAGTTGGGGTTATTATGCAGTTTGTGTTTGAAGCTAATTTTAACAAACAATATTTAATTTGACATAGAGTTACATGATGCAAAATATATATATTTCAAGTTTGTAGCCAAGTATCATGTTCATCATTTTCCATTTGTAAATAACAAAAGCAGGAGAATAAAATTTTGCTCTGATCATTAACCTTCTCCCCCTTTTGTCATCAACAATAGGGCTAATAAAAAAACTATTTAAAGTCCAGAGCCCTTAAATATAAAAGGTCTCATGACACAAATGAATTTGATGTCCAAGTAGTGCATGTCATGAGTATCATTAATCACATAGGCAAGATATAAGGTATATCCCATATAAAATCATTTATTGCCATAGAAAATTTTCCATTTTAGAAAAAAAAAAATTCCCCTTTGATATTAGCAATAAGTGCTGGGGACCATGCTTGCTGAAAAGTAAACTTTAACATAAAGATCATGCAAGCTTTGTTTTTCTAGTAACCAATTAAGCACAGTCAAAATTATAACTAGAAAAATCAACTATATAGATTCCAAAAAAAAAAAAAAATTGAATTTTAGAATAAGATCGTATGGCAAATTTTAAAAGATTGTGGCAAGTGACAAGTTATCACTTAATATTTTCAATAAAATCATCATGCTTTAAAGTACACAAGCCACATTAAGCTCAATATAGATCTAAACCAAAAATGTTTGTGAATTTTTATGCAATCTCAAGAGGGGGTGAATTGGGTATTTTAAAAATCTTAGTCTTTAGATTCTAAATTTTGAAGAACTTACAATCACACACTCACAAATTAGATGACAAGTAGTTCAATATTTCTCAACTTATCAATTTAACGTGTGATTTTATCATGCATACAAGATTACCCAAATGCTTAACATACACAACAAACAAATAATTAAGTGCAAGCGGAAATTAAAAGAGTTAAGGGAAGAGAGATTCAAACATGATTTTTATGAGGTTCAGCCAAGCCTGCCTACATCCCCACCTTGGGTAAACTACCCAAGGATTCCACAATATTGCGCCTTAACTTGGGACGAAGCTTCTCGTTACAATCCGCTGCTTACAAAAGACATAGCTATCTCTTAATATGCTGCTTATAAGGGGTGTAGTTTCCTCCTCACAATTCCCAAACCAAACTATTAATACAATAGATGAATAAAATTCCTGAACACTCAGATGCTTCTCAACAAGCTAATGAGTACAATAAAAATCCTAAGTACTTTCACAAGATATAATATGAAGCTTAGATGCAGTACGTGATTTTTTCAATGATGTATAAACATTGTGATCTTTATAAAAATATAAATAAGATGCTTTAAAGATCTAATGCTTATTCAATATTTCTCCAAACAAAATAATTTCTTAAAGATATATGCTGTGAAGATCCTAAAATTTTCTTTCAAATAACTCTCGCAAGAAACAATAAGCTATCATTTGAATAGAAATATTACTTTGAATATTGCAAAGATTCAAACTTTTTGCTTTCAAATATAAAATCTTCTAAATAAAAAACGTAACTCTGAATATCACAAAGATATAAGCCCTAGAAAATTTTCCGAAAAGATTTTTCAAATAAGTATATAGAATACTCACATTCTTGTTCCCCGAAAAGATATTAAATAAAAGAATACGAGAGTGGATAAGATTATAAAAAATATAGAATTGAATGCTTAACAGTAAATTTTATTAAAACTCAAAACCAAAACCAATTTTTTCATAATATGATGAATGTAAGCACTTGGATCTTGAAGACGATGTAGAGAATGCCCAAACTTGATATGAATGCTTTGAAATGCAGGCAAAGTTTTGCAATAACATTCAAAGCTCTCAAGAAGTATGCAAAAAGTTATGACCTAGGGTTTAGAGTTTGTATTTATAAGTGTTCTTGCCATCTGGAAGAATTCTGACCATTGGATCATTTAAAATAAAAGATTTTCTATCAGTGTCCACGCTGAAACGCCGTTCTGCGCTACGAACTCATCGACGAGTGGATACATTCGTTGACAAGGGTTCAACACTCATTCGGCGATGAAACTAGGGGATTCTTCGAGGGGTGGACTATCTGAGATTTTTGAGTTCTCTGTATTTTCTCATCAACGAGAGTAGAGCAATCGGCAACAAGTGGCCTTCAGTCATTCATCGATGAGACCAAGGGAATTGTCGAGGAGCTGCCTGTTAGTTAGCACGATCCAACCTAGGTCAATGCATATGAATATGTCATGAAACCCACGCATCCTAAGGTCTATAAGTTAATTTGAGCTTTGCATCATATCTTATAAGTTATGCAAATACAATTAAACCTAATACGAATTACAACTGAAAATCTGGATTGCCTTTATCCTTATGCTCTTCGGCTTCCATGGTTTAAGCCAAGTGGTATGTACTTCATGTTCCCCATGGCTTCCATAGCGTACTCATCATCCATGCATGCTAAGCCATATACTATTCAAAATCTCAATGCACAAGTAAAATACCAAGTGATTTGTCATTATCAAAACAAAATTGGACTCATAGAGTCAACAATGTTGGTGAGTATAATAAGATAGAAATGTATTTTCAAATGCTCCCCCTTTTGATTTGAATATGTGCTTAGATACTTTCTAATACTTATACTGATACCAAAGGTGAAAAATTTATGACGACGTATAGGCTATCAATTTAAATATTCAATTAATTTATTGGATATATGATTAAGCCATTTGTATTCCACAAGTAAAACTATTCCCACATATACCAAGAACAATCCATATCACAATATAATTCAATGAAGAACTAGATATGATGTTCAAGGTGCCTTAAAAAGCCTTCAAACTCAAAAATAAAAAAATAAAAAATAAAAAAAATAAAAAAAATAAAAAATAAAACAATATTACTATGATGCATATGAGTCCATTGGGCAGGTGATTTTAATCATTTTCTTAAGGATGGGGCTTATGCTCCCCTATATATTTGTATGCACACATGAATGCATTTTCAAACAAGGATGATATTCTTTTAACACGCATTCATCATATATTCATCCTACAAATAGGTTTTAGCATACAACAAATATAGGCATTTAGCACAAAAACATGACATATTGCATTCCATTTAATATACAATAGTTAATCAAGGCTATATTCAAAAGTTATGCAATCAGGGTTCAATATGAAACTAACACAACTCAAAATACTCAATGAGTATGTTATAAATGAAAGCTTCCCCAATGTCATGCATTTATCCTAGTTTATGGACCCTCGTCAAAACATGTGACGTATAATTACAAGAATGATGCTTACCATTCAGGTCCTACATGAAAGTACAAAGCACAAAGATTTGGACCAAATGGTGTCCATGAACTAGATTTTCCTAGGTATAGAGCATGTGTATAATTTAGAGCATTCTAGGAAAATTCAAATAGTTATGAAGATTGTACATGTTTTTCAATTTAGCACATACCGCTTTAACATGCACAAATCTATTAAATTAAGTAGCATGCTATTTAGGATATTTCTAAAATCCAACCAGCATGCACTATATTTTAAACCATTATTCATTCTACATGCAAAGGGTTACAATTACCATTAAATCAGCATGCGAATGATCTTTTAACATGCATCAACAAAATATTCGATAATGACAAAATGCATGAACTAGTCTAAGTGACCACTTAAGGTTGAAATACTAAGATGAGCATGGTCACTGCTTTTGATGCTACATAAGACTTGAAAAAGTGTTTAGAGTTTAAAGAATAAGTCTTATGGAGTGATGATTTCAGTTAACTATATTGCATGCGAGTTCATGCGAGTTCATGCGAATGATGCGAGGAATTTTCACAAACCATATGCAAAATGTATTTAAGGATGAAGTTTTAATATTCATTTATAGTTCATTCATCCTTTCAAAAAAAATTTTAACATTCAACATATCATGATCATCTTAGAATATGGTATCTGGGCTTTGATTATTTTGGGAAAAATTTAACAAAATTTTGGCAGCATGTCATCTGTAAATAGAGCATTTTCCAAATCTGCAAGTCACAAAAACATGCACCAGATAGCCTAGTTGATACTAAAACATGAAATTCACATCATCGCACCAATCATGCAGGTGGCATCCCAATTCAATTTGCATCACTCCTATCATCAACTACCATCATGCATTTCACAACACTGCATCAGCCATGCAGTTGGCATTCCAATTCAAGCATGCAATCCAGTATTGCTCAATATAAAAGTTTATGTAATAAATTATCTATCCATTACATAATATAACATTAGCACACAAATGGATATTAGCATTTAATGCAACTAAGCATGCAGACCAATATAACATAATTAATTTAGTATAGCCCAAACCAGTTCATGCTAGAAAAATAATTAACTATCCATCAAATGTATTTCAACACTTAGCAAATTATGGATAGTAGCATTCAACTCAAATAACAGAACACACAAAAATAAATTATATATCAAATATAATTAAACTTTAAGCGAAGGATGGATATTGGCATTTAGCACACAACTCATCCAATATAAATAAAATGATAAGATATATAAAAAATATGCACAATACAATAAGATGATTATTAGATGAAATTTCAAACCATGCTGCTACCCCTCAATTATGCAGCCTAAGCATTAAACTTTCATACTCAATTTTCATTATTTTATACTTCAAAAATTTAGCCAAGACATTATATTTTCAATTCGCAATATTTGGCATTTTGTGCTTAGATTAAATTGACCAAAAATGTCCCTCTAGTGAAGTAAACTTATTTTGCTTATTTTTGGTCTTTTAATTCATTTGAATATGATAAAAAATTTAAGAGCATTATGAGTTCAGGGTTATATGCTATGTGTAGTATTATGATAAATTTTCCTAAACTCATTTCTCATGAGATGGACAAGATATGCTATATTTAAAATTTTCAACTATATATAGTATTCATAATCATTCAAAGCATTGTCCATATGAAGGGGATTCACTTAATTATACTACAACGAATATTTTCAAGTTTTAACTAATCAAAATTATATATATATAGAAACACACACACACACACATGAAGCAATTGGATATATCTGAAGGGGCCTGTTGTGGAATAGTCCTAAGATCTGGCTGTAGTGCATATAGATGACAAAAAAAATGATCTTGCATACCCGGGTTAAAAAAAAATCCGATCCTTCAAACCCGAATCACAATAAAAATTCGATCTTGCAAATCCTAATTACATTATTAGGATCATACTTGCGAGATCTCTCTAGTTTGATCTCGAATCTACAAGCACGAAGAAGAACTCTCGAATCTGCAAGCATGAAGAGGAACTCCTGGATCTGCAAGATTGAAGAAGAACTCTTGATGACGACCACAGATATTCTACTATATTCCTCAAACACGCCTTGCTCCTCAGAGAGTGGGCTCGTCAGTGGTGGCTAGGGTTTGCTTCTCATGAAGACTTCTGCCTCTGTGTGTGCGTTTTTGTTTAACCCTTGCCGCTGAATGGAGCGCGTGTATATAGGCTACAACAAGGACCTCTAGGAAAATATGACTAGGGCTTCCAATGTAATTAAGAATTCCTAATCCGATCGGGATTAATCCTTAGTTACATTACTTACAATTCATACCACTGAAGAATTATAATTGCTCTCCCTGTCATATTCAAAATTAAATTTCAAGCTCCTATTATTAAATGCTTATTTATCTCCCCATGTAAAGATTACATATACCAGTCAATTAAATTAAATTACTGACAACTTAATTAATTGACATATTAATTCCTTGAGACCTTGCACTTATTTGATGTGTCATATTCAAAATCCACCTGCAGGGTTTGACACAATCATAACTTATAAGCTTCCTCAAGGGGGTATCATCAATCCCAATACCAAGATGTGGATTCTATCAATAATTTATGTTCACCATACACATAATGTCAATACCCAACTCATTGAGTTTATTGACCCGTAAAGAATCTCACTATTCTATGAATCAAAGTAATAAACACTACATGCACGTGTCCAATAATCATATCAGAATTAAGACCATAAGCACTCATAATAATCATGAGGCATTAATTGTTTTATATAATCATTATAAAAACAATTACCCTAAAATGGTCCTGTTTCAATATACACAAAGTGTACTAACACAAGGAGTTGGAACTATACCATTCCCCATAGTCAAGACAGAACTATTAAAACCTTGTGCTACAGTCCTACCAATGGTGTGTCCAATTCCATTTAATACTATGAACAATAAACTTATATTCTATAAGAACTGATGATGTAATCTTCTGTGTGTAAGCCGTACTCTACACACTAGATCACCTACTATATAGAATAAAAGACACACATGCATAATCATTAAATAAATAATGTCAGGCAAACATTGCTCACAAAGATTTTCATTAAAATGGAATAATTGAAGTTATTAATAAACAATAAAACTGATTACATAAAGCTTTAACAATCTCTCACTTATACTCAACGCCATGCTGCCATACATCTCATTCCCTTTCCCTTTACATGACTATCAAAAGTACTAGCTAGTAAGCTTTTTGTAAACAAGTGTGCTAGGTTTCTTGCCGAAGCAATCTTGGTCACCATCACATCACCTCTCGGCACGATATCTCGTATCAGGTGATACTTACGCTCGATGTGTTTTGCCCTCTTGTGGGTCCTAGGTTCCTTTGAGTTAGCAATCGCCCCACTATTATCATAGTAAAGTGTAATGGGTGATTGTACCAAAGACACCACTCCTAGATCCAATAGAAAGTTCCTGAGCCAAACGGCCTCCTTGGCTACCTCATAGGCTGCCACATATTCAACCTCCATAGTGGAATCAGCAACATATGATTGCTTGATACTCCTCCAACTAATGGCTCCACCTCCTAGGGTAAACATATTTCCTGAGGTCGATTTTTTGGAATCCTTATCTAACTGAAAATCCGAGTCTGTGTACCCAATGGGTACAAGACTATCTGCCTGATAAACCAAGATATAATCCCTAGTCCTTTTCAGGTACTTGATTATATGTTTTACCACAGTCCAGTGTTGCTGCCCTGGGTTAGACTGATATCTGCTAACTATGCCTACAGCAAAAAAATGTCAGGTTTAGTGCAAAGCATAACATACATGAGGTTTCCTACTACTGATGCATAAGGAACTTCCTTCATGTTGTCTACCTCAATCAGTGTTTTAGGAAACTAATCCTTGGATGGAGTGATTCCAAGTCTGAAAGGGAGTAATACTTTCTTGGAATCCTGCATGCTAAAATGGGCGAGATCATATTGATATAAGTAGCTTGTGATAACCCCAACATCCTTGGCTTGCGATCTCGCAAAAGCTTGATCCCAAGGATGTGACTGGCTTCTCCCAAGTTCTTCATGTCAAACTGTTTGGATAACCATACCTTAATCGAAGATAATACCCCCACATCATTTCTGATGAGTAAGATATCATCCATATATATCACCAAGAATACCACCACGTTTCCATCATGCTTTTTGTATGCACATGACTTATCAGGGCATTGATCAAAACCATAAGATTTAATGGCTTGATCAAAACAGATGTTCCAAGACCTAGACGCCTACTTAAGTCCATAAATGGACTTCTTAAGCTTGCACAACATGTGCTATTGGCCTACTACTGCAAAACCATCTGGTTGGACCATATAGATGCACTAATCAAGACTTCTATTGAGGAAAGCTATTTTGACATCCATTTTCCAAATTTCATAACCGAAATAAGCTGCAATGGATAAGAGAATTCGGATAGTCTTTAGCATGGCTACCGGTGAGAAATTTTCCTCATAATCGATTCCCTCTTTCTAAGTAAACACTTTCTCAACAAACGTAGCCTTGAAGGTTTCCACCCTACCGTCTGCTCCTGTAACGCCCCAACCTAGTTTTATCAGGGAGCACTTCATCTCTCTTCCTCCACCTAGACCAAACAACAGGTGGGGCGGGCCTTATCAAACTAATGACTAGCCCCATAGACCAACACGTGTCCTTTTCAGTATGTTTTATCCTCACTTACACACTTCCTGAGAAAATTTCCCAGAATGTCATCCATCTCAAGATTACTCCAAGCTAAGCACGCTTAATCATGGAGTTCTTATAGGAAGACTCTTGAAAAGAAAGATGCACCTTGTTGGTATGGGTAGTAACATCTAATCCTTTTAAGCCTTTCTTCCATTTATAGAATGCAACATCCTCATTGCGACCCCATATTTCACAACCCAGGCAATGTGAATCTCATCACACTTTCGGTTGGGTCATTGCTTTGATACCATTTTATAATGCACGTGTCCTTTTCAATGTGTTTTGTTCTCACTCACACACTTCCTGAGGAAACTTCCTAGAAGGTCACCCATCCCAAGATTACTCCAAGGCAAGCACGCTTAAACCGTGGAGTTTTTATAGGAATGCTCCCGAAAAGAAAGATACACCATATTGATATGGGTAGTAACATCTAATCCTTTTAAGTCTTTCTTCCATGGGGTATCAGTCCTCTCTTCTTCTTATAGATCCATTTGCATTCGATGGGTTTTATCCTTTTGCGTGGCTCTAGAAGATCCAAGACTTGATTGAAGTACATGGACTCCATCTATGATTTCATAGCCTTCAGCCAAAGTTCTGCATCTTTATCTTGAAATGCTTCACAGTAGTTTCCGAGTTCGATATCCAGTTCATCAGGGATCCTATTATATGACTTTCCTAAGAACATATATCAATCAGGCTGGTGTACAACCCTCCCACTACGATGAGGTACGTTTTGCTATGTTAATCCTGATCCTTGTGCACCTTCATTCTGCCTTAGTTATACAACCGGCATATTGATGGTAGCTACACATGATGGGTCAAACTCTGCTCGAGTTATGACATTCCCCCCACTACAACAAGGCAATTGGATTTCAATAACTCTATCTAGTGGTGGTTCTTCTTGCACTATTGGTCCAAAAACTTGACTCGTTCTGAGTTATGCTTCCAAGTGCAGAAGTGTCAAGTTGTATCAAGGATGAGTCTAGGATCGTATTCCACAGGGACCACTGAGTATCAAAGTATTTACGCAAGTTTAGTGAAATCCTATTGCTGAAAAATGGGGTTTGAAAATCTTTTTGGTCTTTTACGATTTTGAAAACAGTAAACAAAGTGAGAGAAGGTTGAGTAAATTATCAAAATGAAACTAAAATTTTATCAATTTTCCAAAAATGTAAACCTACTAACGCAATCAAATTAAACAGATTAACTGAAACAATTTTTACCAAACACTCGGGTTACGGGTCAATGTCTGCTTGCTTCCATCGTTTACTAATTCCCTAGGCCTTACTCCTCTTCTTGTTAATCCAATCAAGGCATTAATAAGATGAAATTTTATTACTAAACTCGAGTAAATTTGCCACATCCAAACGGAAGAAAATATAAACTCTCATTAAGCATCAACCGAATGTCGTGTAAATTAGTTGATGAATATCCTAGATTAAATCAAGGTTTTGATGTGCCTAACGTCAACAACAAAATAAGAAGCAAGAGCTAGCGATTTATCAACGATCCCTTCAATTTTCGGTTTTAACTAAATAAAAGTTTAACAATGATATCATAGGATAACTAATAAACCATGGAATGCAAACGTCATCGACCCACAACCCAAGTTACCAAACTTAGCCACTCATGCTTGCAATAAAAAAAACAAGTATGGAAATCCTAGTCTACTTAAGGAAATACCTAAACACGCATTAGTAAAGATGGAAACTACAAATAAGGAATTAAAACATGCAATGGAAACTCAATCAAACTCACACACACACACTAAAAATCAAACCTTTAATATGGATCAATAATTCAAACCAAGAACTCGAACAAAAATGCAAACACATCAAAAATCTAAACTTTGAATGATACCGAAAAAATAAAAATACGAACTTTAACAAAACTAAAAAAATATGAACTTTGACGAAACTGACCCTAATTAAATTAATTAAATAACTTGGAATATTAAACTAATCTATGAAAAAAAAATTTAACCGAAAGAGAATAAAAAAAAACAATTAAACATCACTAATAATGAAACACCCCAAATAATGTTCAAAAGCTAAAAATAACAATAAACTCAAATAAAAGGTTAACAAAATTTCAACTGATTAATTAGTAATAATAAAAGAAAGAGAAAAGATAAGAGAGAGAGAGAGAGAGAGAGAGAGAGATAGACTGCAGCAGCAGAGCAGCTACTGCTGGCCTGGCAGAGGGGCTGGAGTCACGGCTGAGAGGCCTATCGAAGGATGGAGGATAGAGGAGAGAGCAGGAGCTGCTGCAGGTTGCAACTGATGGCCCTGCTGTTTGCTGGGTTGCCGGGGGTTCGTGGGCTGTGTTGCTGGAAGAATGGAGCAGGAACAGTGGCTGTGTTTGCTGGAGTTGCAGTAGGAACAGCTGCTGTGCTGGAACTCGGGTTGCAAGGAGGCAGCGGCTGTGCGGGAAACAGAGGAAGCTGAGGGACTGAGTAAAAGAGAGAGATGAGAGGCTAAAAGGGAAAAGGGTGCGGAGGCACCCACCCACACACAGAAGAAGAAGAAGAAGATGATGTTAAATAGGGGAAAAAGGGAACCACAGCTGCCCTAGACCCGTGAGCCATCAAGCTGACCTGGTTATCCAACCCAACCCAATTGGGTCTGACCCGAATTATTATATTCTTTTTCATTTTTTTCATTCTCTGTTCATCATAAATTTGACTCTTCTAGAGCCCGAATCTCGCAAAACTTAAAACATAAAAGTTGTAGATAATCCTTTCCTCTTTCTCCAAAAATTTGAATGGTCTCAATTGGAACTCGGATGGAAAAGTTATGTATGAAATACGAACAGGTGTCGATTTTGGTTCCCGAGAATTTTCCTGCGACAAAAAAATTACCAAAACTTCATAAATAGTGCAATAAAGTTCAAGAATGATGATTTTGACACTTTATTAAAATATTGAATAATTTTGGACATTTAATTAAAAATATAAACCGTAAAACCTGGGTTAAGATGCCCAATTACGCAGTTTTGACGCGTAATCACTGGTATATATACTCTCAACTCTTCTAGAACAATCTTACTTCTAGGTTTGTAGTTCATTGCATAGTCCTCTTCTAAGAATCAAGTATTGGTTCTAACAATGACCTTCTGATCCTTAGGATAATAAACAAAACCACCTTTCATTCCCCTATGGTAGCCAACAAATAAACAAATATCTCTCCTTGATTCCAACTTTTATGTTTTCCCTTTTAGCATATATGCTAGACTACCCCATATCCTAACATGTCGCAGACTAGGTTTGCGCCCAGTCCACAATTTTGTGGATGTAGTAGATACTGACTTAGATGGGACCAAGTTCAGAATATAGGCTGTTGTTTCTAGTGCGTGCACCCAAAACGAATTAGCCAAATCTAAATAACTCGTAGTGTCTTGATACATTTACCCTGATGCTTTTCCATTTTTGCCTTAAATACCTTAAATTTTTCAAAGCATTCAAACTTATGGCGCATAAAAATAAATGTACCCATACCTTGAGTAATCATCAATGAAAGTAACAAAATACTCAAAGCCACCTCTAGCCTGGATATTTATGAGGCCAGAAAAATCAGAGTGAATCAGTTCTAATGCCTCTTTTGCTCTGTAGCCTTTGGCTGAAAAGGGTCGCTTGGTTATCTTACCTTCTAAGCAGGATTCATAGACTGGTAGTGCCTCCACTTCTAATGAAACTAATGGCCCATTTTGAACCAACCTTGCTCCAAGCCAAGCACGCTTAACTATGGAGTTCTTATGGGAAAGCTCCTAGGAAGTTTTCTTATGAAGTGTGTGAGTGAGAAGAAAACACACCGAAAAGAACACCTGTTGGTTTATAGGGCCAGTCATTAGTCCTATAAGGCCTGCCCCCTGTTGTCTGGTCTAGGTGGAGGAGGAGAGATGCAGTGCTCCCTAGCAGACCCAGGTTGGGTTCTCAACTCACTTTTAGTATTGCATTTGACCCTTAGATGGATGGACAATCCAAACGAACCATTCATATTCTTGAGGATATGCTACGGGCATGTGTGTTACATTTTGGGGGTAGTTGGATCTGATATTTGTCTTTGGTTGAGTTTGCATATAATAACAGTCACTAGGCCAGCATCGGAATGGCACCATATGAGGCTTTATATGGTCACCGGTGCAGATCTCCATTGTACTAGGATGAAGTAGGCGAGCGGCAGATTTTGGGACCAGAACTTGTTCAGCAGGCCTCTGCAAAGGTCAAACTTATCAGGGAAAAGATCAAGGCAGCCCAGAGTCTGTAGAAGAGTTGTGCGGATACTCGCCGACGGGAGCTATAATTCGAAGTAGGTGATATGATATTCTTGAGGATTGCTCCGATGAAGGGGGTGATGAGGTATGGAAAGAAGGGCAAGTTGAGCCCTAGATATATTGGGCTGTTCAAGATTCTGGAGAGGATTGGTTTGGCGGCGTACAGGATAGCAGTACCCCCAGCGCTGTCCAGGATACACGACATGTTCCATGTGTCCATGTTGAGGAGGTATGTTCCAAACCCCTCACATGTGATCAGTTAGGATTTTTTGCAGATCGGGGATACTCTAGCATACGAGGAGGTACCAATTCAGATTTTTGATCAAAAAATACAAGAACTGCGTACTAAGGATATACCGTTAGTGAAGGTGCTATGGTGAAATCATGCAGTTGAGGAGGCTTCTTGGGAGTTAGAAACGAAAATACTTTAGAAGTACCCACAGCTGTTCAGCGAGGGCTAGTGCCAGACGGGTAAGGGTATAGTTGTATGTAGAGAGATTAGAGTAGGTTGTGTGTTTAGTTTTGTATAGTTTTAAGTATGAATAGTCTTTGGGAAAATTTATTATGGTTATTGTAATTTCTCAAAAACAGTATTGTAACCATGATATTCCTTCGCCATAAGTGAGGGTAGTTAATAAACTTGGGACGGGGCCGCTATGTGGGTGGCTATCGACTCTTCTATAGGCAGGGGTTCTGAATTAAGGAGATAATTGGTAATAGTTAACAAATTTCGAGAACGAAATTTTTGTAAGAAGGGGAGAATGTAATAATTCTTTAAAAAAAATAATACAAAAAAAATAAAATAAAATAAAATAAAATAAATAAATAAAATGAAAAAATAAAAATTATTATTATTAAAAAAAATTAAATTAAATTAAAATTAAAATTAAATTAAAAAAATAATAATAAAATTAATTAATTAAATTATTATTATTAATTAAATAATATAATATTATAATGATATATATATATATATATATATATATGTAAGTTTATATTAAAGTAAGTTATATAAAGCTTCTTCAGGAAGCTTCTCTGCATCCAATTTCAAATTGGATTGCAGACTTCCTGCGCCTCACATCTCTATCTCTCCTTATTCGTTTGCCTTCTCTCGTCTCCTCATCTCTTCCCTCCCACTCTCCTCCATCTCGTTTCCGTTACTTGGCCGATCAAAAATCTAAAAATACCGTTGGACTCTGCTCGCCGTCATCGACATTTCTATTAGAGTAGATTTGTCATAGGAGCGGCGTAGGCATATCTCCTGGGGTAAGGCCAAATCTAAAACTTATCTCAATTTCTCTTAAACTATAAGTCCCATTAATGAACGAAAATTATTAGGAGACTCATGGGAAGATTCTTTACAATCTAGCCGGAGCAAGTTTTTGAATTGGAGCTCCGGGGTACCAATCCTAAATCAGGGGTAAGTTTGATAGTTTAGGATTTTATTAGGATATTTAGGGTATTCAGAACCTAGAGGAATTTTAGGAAAAGTTACTTTAGGAATTATGATGGATAATATGGTGAAGTTTGAATTTCATGATTTCAGGGGTTTTTGAACACCTGGGGCGTAGGCCGGAGTGTTTGAGGGCTTTTTCAGGAATCAGGTAAGGGGATTAAGTTAAGTCAGGAATTTTATTTAATTTGAACTGATTAAATTGATATATTTATTTATTTATTCATTTGGGAATTTAAATGCTATTTTGAAAACCAACCGTTCAAAATGGTTTTTACAAACGTAGGATATACGGTATGATATTTTTGAATAAAATGAATGGTGGAAAGCTTTTTTATTTATATAGATATGTTAGAATGTGTAAAATTGTGTGGCAGATGATTTAATTTGTATGGATTATGGTATATCTAGATTTGAGATTTTGAAATACTGGAATTGTTGTGGAAAATACTGGAAATGCTTGTGAAAATACTGGAATTGTTTATGAAATGCAGGGGTTTGAACTAATGGCTAGTGGCTGGGTATTGTTTGATTAGCCAAGGGTCAGGATTATTATTTGACGGCCGAGGGCCGAGTTTTATTTGATGGTTATATGCCGAACTATATTATTGGTCGGGGCTTAGATTTTTGGAATAATAAGAAATATATATGAAATAATGTTTTAAATGATATTTTCTATTATTTAAATTGCATGATATGCTTTAGGAACCCTCGGATCAGTGTAGTGTGAACACAGTACCGTTGCTAGAGATTTGTTATGTGGCCATGTGCGCCCACACCTGTGCTGAGAGGTGTAGGGTGGCCTTGTCCGATTTGCCTACATGAGGAGAATGCACCCAGGGGTGAGGGCAATAGGACTAGTAGTTGGAGCTGCGTGTTTCTGCGGAGTATGTTAGCGGAGAGTATAGGTGACTACTGTCTGGGTGGATCCCCCAGGACATTAGTCTAGCCTTCGGGCCGTACAAGCCGTGCCATGGGGATGTAAATGACGTGTTTGTCACAGGGAGTGTCTTATATGCATATTTGTTAATTTATATGAATACGATTAATTAATAAGATAACTTTGAGGGCTTACTGAGAAAGGTGAGTGCCCTGGTAGCATTAATGGTACTAGAGCAGAGGGAAACTACTTGTATGGGCAGGTAATCTTCCCTATCCTCGGCTAATTGTGTGTGTGAGTGTGAAATAAGAATGTTTCATAAATGGGTTTATCTGCTTAGTAACTGATTATTTTCTGTACACTAAATGCATGTTGGCCACACACTGATATTAACTTAGTCTTTTCTTTACTGAGCTGTGCCTCACCTCTACTTTACAAACTGTCTTTTCAAGAAATCCTAGAGATCGGGTCTAGCGGGCTAGAGGAGCCGGGCTAGTGCTGTAAATTTATGTAGGTAGTGTGTAGATAGAGTTTTAATTTTGTTTAGTTTTATGGGATGTTATTATATGAAAATGGATACTTTTATGTATAAAGATAGTTAGAACTCTGGTAATGTAATTTGAGGATTTTATATTTTATTTCCACTGCGTATGTGTGTTTTATATTTGATGAATAAGTTATTAGGTACACTGATCTCACTAAAATAGCACTCTGGGCCCACGTGGCGGGTCGGGGTTGTTTTAGGTGGTATCAGAGCCAACACCCAGCCGGAAGTGTGATGAGATTCACATTGTCTGGGTTTGGAAATGTGGGTTCACAACGAGGACGTTGCGTTCTATAAGTGGGGGAGAATGTGATACCCCATTGATGAAAAGACTTAAAAAGATTAGATGTTACTACCCGTATCAACAAGGTGCACCTTTCTTTTCGGGAGCTTTCCCATAAGAATTCCATAGTTAAGCGTGCTTGGCTTGGAGCAATCTTGGGATGGGTGACCACCTAGGAACTTTTTTCAAGAAGTGTGTGAGTGAGGACAAAACACACTGAAAAGAACATGTGTTGGTTTGTGGGGCCATCATTAGTCCGATAAGGCCCGCCCCCTGTTGTCTGGTCCAGGTGGAGGAGGAGAGACGCAGTGCTCCCTAACAGACCCAGGTTGGGGCGTTACAAATATAACCTAGGCGTAAGTGCCAATGATAAGTTTGGTTCAATTTAGAAGGTTTCTTTCTCTTACATGGTTGTTTATCAATGTTATTCAATTCATTTAGTTGCACTGTATAAGAAGCATGATTAATAATAGAAAAACCATCAAACTCCTTCTAATGGAAGCTACATAAAAAGAGTCTTTCAATATTAAAATCCTATCTCCACCAAAATAAATGCAAAAATCTCCTACTGCAACTACTAACACTCTCGTTTCATCTCCCACAAATATGTAAATCTTCCCATCACTTAGCTGGCGGGTTTGCTGGAACCCTTGCAAAGAATTGCAAACATGATTAGTGGCTCCTATATCTACACACCAAGTTCTGGTAGATATCACTGCTGAACATATTTCAACTACTAGTGAATGAGATATATGTGTTGGGTGGTCCAAGGACTTCTCAACCCCAAACATTTCTTTGAGGTTCTACATTATATCATAGGCAGGAGGCATAGACTAATGCTGATGTTGCAGAACATTTTACATAGATGCCAAAATGTAACACTACGCCATCTCCTCAGCCTTAATCCACTTCCAGTAAGCCTGAGTTTCCTCATCGGTTGCCTCATCACTAGGTTTCTATGGACATACCTCTATGAGCACATACTTGTACTCCTCTGTAGTTAGTACAATATCCAAGTTCCTTTTCCAGTCATTATAATTAGGCCCAACCAGTTTGTTTTCTTTCAGAATAATAGCCAGGGGATTGGAAGCCATTTTAATCTTGAGAATCACATATTATAACAAAATATGATGAGTAATAGTAAACTTTTAATTCAATTAAAAGAATATGGTTCTCTTTACTAATAATTTTATTTTAAAGAATCTATCAGCAACCTAGCACACCAAAAGTAATATGCCTCGATGGGAAAGTTGTCATTACTTAATATTTATGTAGACAGGTGAGGACCTATTAATTTTACTATCTAGGCAAGTGACTATGCCAAGGAAAATTAAACTGCGGACTTTGCTTTGACCCTATAAACAATAGCAATGACTCAAATGGTGAGAATACTATAATTCATAGCTAAGTGTATACCATCACATAACACTAGACCTATTGTGTAGCGACCCAAAAATTACATCATCATCACTTTTTTTTTTATAGATATAGAAAAATTACTCTGATACCCCTGGTATAGCATCTTAGGCCCCAGAAGAGCACTGAGGTATTCCTGTACATAATAAACACACCTATACAGCAGAAAACATAAAGTCATGCATCCATATATATAAATAAAATACCATAATCCAGTGTTCTATACCATAGATACATTCTTACATCTCCCACCGACACCACCTAAACAAAACCTCAAAATATACTTAACCTATCAATAGGGCAAATAAAAGGTCACTTTATATGTGAGCCTGATCAGCTCGCCCAGCTAGATCACTTGAAAAATGTTAAAGTAATGGGGTGAGACGATGCTTAGTACGTGGAAATATGCTATTACTAGTGTGTGGCGATCGAGTTGCATAAATACTATAATAATATCCAAAACTGTATCAGCTGGTAAATTAATATAAAGTGAAACTTGCATTTTTCGTAATTTAAAACATGACAGTATCATCTGAGTTTTCTATCATTTATACTGCTAATATCATACTATAATGTTGTAAATCTGTATACATATACAAACCTATGACTTTTCCCTAGAAAACTGTATGTCATGATTTGACCCCTCATGACAGGGTTATGCGGCCCATAGGCTGGACTTAACTCTGGTTGGCTTACCAGGTAAGTCACTATACTTTACCCTTTCTCACTCTGGCCAAACTGCATTCACTCCTGCGCATAGAACTGGAAAACTACCTCATCAAACCGGGCCCCCTCAACTCAGAGTCTTAAGGAGACTGTAAGCTCCCCGAGTGCAGTTGACGGAATCCACACACTATCTAAAATATGTGGTTGCACTTTGATCTGTAAATAGCAATGGTACTTTAATGATCCGAAGAATAATGGTGTTTAAATAATAGAGAAAGGGAAAAATGGAAACCGTAACAGAAGGAGGCAGCAGACTTCATCGACGAACGCATCGTGTTCGTCGACGATGTTGCACTTTGGGCTCATCGACAAGGGTGCGTCTCTTCAACGAGAAGATACCAAGAGGATATTTGGGCAACTCTAAATTTCATCAACGAGGGGGAGAGTTCGTTGACGAGTAGCCTTCTTGGCCTTGTCAATGAGGTGACGTGGCTCATCAACGAAACTCATAGTATAAATAGTCCAAACCTCGGATTTTTACACAGAAAATCAAAATAATTCCCTCTCTCTCTCTCTCTCTCTCTCTCTCTCTCTTCTCTATGGTTTCTCTCTCTTCTCTCTTCAATTCCGACCTTGTTTCTCACTAGATCAATGATCTGAGGCCACCATGACGCTCCTAGGGAAGTTCTCTCTAAGTCTGCCGGAGCGGATTGTTGGTGGGGGCAGAGTTGGAATTCATCCCTAGGTTAAGGTAAGACTTTTTATACAAAATTTGGTCTTTCCACAGTTATAGGAAATAATATTTATGGAAAAATACTGAAATTTAGTTTTGGGAGTTATTGTTTTTAGGGTGTTGAACAGGGAACCCTGCGAGTGCAGGATCGATATAGGGGTTTCTTTTTAGTATCAGTAAGAGAATAAACTAAAATAGTTATTTTTCATGCAAATTATTATTATTTATTAGAAAATTAATTTTTAGGAAAGCATGTATTATATTTGTATATTATGAATAAAATGCATATTTGAGAAAATACTGCTATTATGTTGAAATGTATATTTATGTATGAAATGCCAGAAATTATGATTTTAGAATATAATGTATGGTTTTATAAACCAACGTGTGGCATGAATATTACTTTCCGTGGGAAGTAATATGGTATGGCAATTTTATGAATAAAGTATGTCTTCAGGACTTATGAAATAATGTAGTACATTATGGTTTCAAAATACATGATAAATGAATTATTTATTCAAAATGATATGTATGAAATGTTCGGAGCAAGGCCGTGATTGATAGCGGGCACAAGGCCGTGTTACATGTATGATTTCGGCATAAGGCCGTATTTATGAATGTTCGACGCAAGGCTGCAAATATGAAAGAAACTGGCGTAAGGCCATATGTATGTATGTTATTTTAGAAAATGCTATCAATCTATTTATGTTAGACAAGTATATTATCATGTATTATATGTTATCAGAACCCAGATGATAGTTTAGTTCAGTTATAGGAGCACGGTACCGTAGCTATACAAATCAGATTACTATGTTCAAACTTGTACTAACCGCTCCACAAGGGGGTGGGAGATGGATAAGCAATGTGGTTTTCAGTGTAGAGTTGTAGACGTCCACCTAGTAGTCCGGACTAGGGTGTGGCGGGCCCATCGTACTTACAGACATTTTTGACTTGGTAGTGGTCGGCCAGCCATTGTTAGGTCTCATCTTCAAGCTGCATAACCCATCATGGGGGGTAATACATGGCATCAACTAGCTATACATCCTAGGTAAATTTCAGTATTATCAGATATATCAAATATTTCATGATTAGTATGAATTATTAGAAATTATGAAAGTTTATGATTATTCAGATATGTTATCATGAATGTTTTCTAGAATATGAAATGTACTGTATATGTATTATAGTATCAAATATTCATGTTGCCACACATCTGTATTTAGTTTATTTTTCATTACTAAGAAGTTTCTCACCCTTGAACATTAAATAATTTTTAGGAAACTCAGAAAGACCAGCGGGCGAGGCCACCGTTGAGTCAATTGTACTACCCCGCTAAGAGGGTAAGTTTGAACTAAGATCGGGAGATTTTGATGTGGGGTCCTAGAGATATTTTTGTATTTTTGTGAGATTGTATATAAACACCATGTTTTGGATTATATTTGACTCTGATATTATGTACTTTGTGGTTATGAGATTGTGATTTACATTTATTGCTGCCTAGGTTCTGCTGTGTTTGACAAGTATCCACGTTACCCACGGGTTTGAGTTGACTATTTTACTTATTATGTTTTATTATATGATAAGATAAATAGGTCGTTACAGGTACTGTGCTCTACTAACTGAATCTTTCTGTAATATTTCATCAGGGATCTGATACTATATATATATATATATATATAAATACTACTATAATCATCTTACTATTTTCATTATGTTTCCAAAATAACCATAACACTGTAAATCTGAACTGTATATATTGTAACATCTATATAACATATCTGTAGTAACTGACTGTGATAGCTGTATTTCTATCAGTAATAATTGACTGTATAATCTATAAATCTGAGTGTTATGACTATAGGAAACATGGCATGTTATAATTACTCTAATATACTAGTCTGGAAAAACATCTATAATATTTGTCTGATAAATATCTGTCTATATTTGTATGTATCGTAAATTATGATATTCTGGGAAAAACCATATAAATTCTATATCAGGCAAATATCCACTCAGGCCACACAAATTAAATTCATATTCTAGAAAACTGGATAATAAACTAATATAAATAAACATGCATAACATTTCTGATAACTTTACTAAAATTTCCTAACATAGCATATTTCCCTTACTTGATTATTAAAAAGCCCCCTATTGTGTCGTGTCCTACATCCACAAGGTTTCCCGCTCAACACCCTGAAAATAACATTGCTCCAAACAAAACTTCAGTATTTCTTTGTGTACTATATTTTTTATAACTATGGTAAGCCCAAAAATTGAATAATAAGCCTTACCTTGAATTTGGGATGAAACCCAAGGCAGCCCCACCCACGATCCACTTCAGTAGATTTGGAGAGAACTTTCCCAGGAGAGGGGAGAGGGACGTTTAGAGAGAGAAAGAGGGTTTCTTGTGCAGATTTCTTATGAAAATCCAATTTTAGGGGTACTTATAGACCCAATTTTGTCGATGAGACACATCATCTCATCGACGAGCCTATGAAGGAAGTTTGTCGACAAACTTGAACCCCTCATCGATGAATTTCAGACTACCAAAAACTCCCTCTCAGTATCTTCTTGTCAACGAGACACGTGCCTACGTCAACAAACTCACGTAAAGTACTCATCGACGAAGTCTAGTTTTGTCGACGAGACTCCCTTTGAGTTCCTTTAAAGATTTTCATTTCCCTTTTATTTAATTCCAATAATTTTCTAGGTTATTATATTCTCCCTTCCTTATAAAATTTCGTCCTTGAAATTTACTATTCATATGATTCATCATCCCTTAAAGGAAAAATGTTTTACTTATTTTATTACTTACCCTCGCTTATGGCAGAGGAATATTGTGGTTACATTCTACGTTCTGGGAGATTACACATGTAAAATAAAATTCCCCCAAAACTAAAAGACTACTTAGTAACTAAAATATTACATGTAGCTACAAAAGAAACACTTTAAAATTACTTACACCTCTCTGGTCATGACTGAACTTCTTGAAACAATTAGGGGTATTTCTGCCTTATCTGTTCCTCGAGCTCCCAAAAAGCTTCCTCTATAACATGATTTCTCCACAAAACTTTCACCAGCTAAATTTCTTTGGTGTGCAATGCTTGTGTATTTCGATCTAAGATCTCTACTAGTGCTTCCTCATAGACTAATGAATATTTAAGCTTTATTTTTGCATAACTAATTATGTAGGATGGGTTTGGGATGTATTTCCTTAGTATAGCAACAGGGAACACGTCATGTATTCTAGAAAGAGCTGGCGGAAAAGCTAGCCTATAGGCAACTAACCCCACTCTCTCTAATATCTCAAAAGGGCCAACAAACCTAGGGCTCAGCTTGCCTTTTTTCCCAAATCTCATAATTCCTCTTAGAGGAGCTACCTTCAAGAATACCTGATCTCCCACATCAAATTCTAACTCCCAGCGGCGAGTGTGTGCGTAGCTTTTCTACCGACTCTGAGCTATTCTGATCCTTTCTTTAATTAATCGGACATTGTCCCATGCCTGCTGTACTATCTCTGAACCCAAAACTCGCCTCTTACCTACCTCGTCCCAGAAAAGAGGAGAACGACACCTTCTACCATACAGTGCTTCGTACGATACCATGCTGATGCTAGCCTGATAGCTATTATTATAAGAAAACTCTACTAGCGGCATAAGCTGGGTCTAGCTACCCCCAAAATCTAACACGCATGCCTGAAGCATATCTTCTAATGTCTGGATTGTTCTTTCAGTATGACCATCTGTCTGAGGGTGAAAAGCAGTGCTAAATGCTAGCTGTGTACCCATAGCCTCCTAGAAGCTTTTCCAAAATCATGAAGTAAACCGAGGATCTCGGTTTGAGACTAAAGCTACTGGTACACCATGGACATGAATTATTTCTTGAATGTATATTTCTATCAATCTGTCCATGGAACAGCTGACATTAATAGGGATGAAATAAGCGGTCTTCATCAAACGATCAACGATTACCCAAATAGCATTCAATACTTGTCATATTGGGGGTAACCTAGTAATAAAATCCATACAGACATGATCCCATTTCCACTCTAAAATAAAGAGTGGTTGTAGCTGCCTTGCCGGTCTCTGGTGCTCAGGCTTAACCTGCTGGCACGTCAAACATTACTGTACAAATTTGACAATTTTCTTTTTCATTCCACTCCACAAAAAATACTCTCACAGATCCCTATACATTTTAGTACTACTAGGATGGATTGTGTATAGTGATCTATGAGCCTCTTCTAAATCGTTCTTCAAATATCAGCATCTGCAGGCACACACAATCTGGTGCGAACCTCAGAGCTCCATCATCAGAGATACTAAACTCCTCTCCCTAACCATCTTGTACTCTGATTATTACCTCTGCTAATTCTACGTCATCACCCTGAGCGGCCTTAATCTTTTCATATAGTGCAGGCAGCAGAACCAGGCTGGCAATAAATTCCTATGGATTATCCTCTACTAACTCTATGCCAAGTCTCTTTAAATCCATCAGGATCAGGTGCTGAATCTTCATAGCTGCCAATGCTGATCCCACTGATTTCATTCTTAGAGCATCTGCTACAACATTTTCTTTCCCTGGGTGGTAACTAATAGTGCAGTCATAGTCTTTAATGAGTTCTAACCACCTTCTTTGCCTCATATTCAACTCTTTTTTGGGTAAAGAAATATTATAAGCTTTTGTGATCTGTGAAGATTTCGCACTTCCCACCATATAGATAATGCCTCTAGATTTTGAGAGCGTATACCACTACAGCTAATTCCAAATCATGTACAAGATAGTTCTTTCCATATTCTTTAAGCTGTCTAGATGCATAGGCAATGAATCTTCCACGCTGCATTAATACACATCCAAGACCCTTTAAAGATGCATCACTGTATATCACAAACCCATCATCCCCTGATGGAATAGCCAACACTAGGGCAGTAACGAACCTCTGCTTTAATGCTTGAAAACTCTACTCATAGTCATCAGTCCATTCAAACTTTACATTCTTTCTCGTAATTCGCATCAGTGGACCTGATAAACTAGAGAAACCATCTACGAAGCGTCGATAATTAGTCTGTCAGTCCCAGAAAACTCCTAACCTCCTGGACATTTCCTGGCCTTTCCCAACTTACCACTGCCTCTATCTTACTCGGATCAATTGATACACCTGCCTTAGAGATCACATGGCCAAAAAAAGAAACCTGTCTTAGCCAGAATTCACACTTCTTGAACTTCACGTATAGCTTTCTCTTTCTCAGTGTTTGTAATACCAGCCTTAAATAATGATCGTGCTCCTCAAAACTTCTCGAGTAGACTAGTATATCATTAATGAATACAACCACAAACTGGTCCAAATGGAACACTCGGTTCATTAAATCCATAAATACTATTGGTGCGTTAGTCAACCCAAATGGCGTCACTAAAAACTCGTAATGCTCATATCTCATTCGAAACGTCGTCTTTGAAATGTCTTCTGCCCTAACCTTCACCTGATAATAACCTGACTGAAGGTCAATTTTAGAATAAACCCGGGACCCCTGGAGCTGATCAAACAAGTTGTCAATCCTAGAAATAGGATATTTATTCTTAATTGTCAGTTTATTTATCTCTGTGTAATCTATACACATCCTCATGGTCCCATCTTTCTTTTTTACAAATAGAACTGGTGCTCCCTAGGGCGATACACTTGGTCTAATAAATCCTTTATCCAGCAACTCCTGCAATTGATCTTTTAGTTCTTTTAACTCGGCTAAAGCCATTCGGTAAGGTGCTTTAGATATTGGTGCTGACCCTGGTAAAAGATCCACAATAATTCAAGTTCAAAATCTAGTGGCAAACCAGGTAATTCTTATGGAAATGCATCTGAAAATTCTCTGACCACAGGAATATCGGTTTGTTTCAGTTCTTCTCTTGGCAATTCCTTTATGTAAGCAATAAATCCTTGGAAGCCATCTTGAATAAGTTTCTTCACCTGAATAGCTGACACAAGCTGGGGTGAAGAATGTACATGTGAACCAAGAAATTTGTATTCTTGCTCACCTAGAGGTCTGAAAATCACTTCTCTCAAATGGAAATCGATACTAGCATGATTAAATTCCAACCAATCCATACCCAAAATTATATCAAATCCCTGCATGTCTAATATCACAAGATCAACTAGAAGTACTTTTCCCTGAATGATCATGGGAAACTCTCTAAGTATTCTTCTACATCTCACCACTAATCCATTCGATGTAGCTACAGCCAACCCAACATCCATTAACCATGCCTCATACCCCGTTAACTTAGCATACACTGACGAAATAAAAGAATGGGTAGTACCTGTATCAAATAAAACAACAGCTTTATATGAAAAAGCAGTAAAGGTACCTGTGACGACATCTCCAACAGTCTCGGCGTCTCCCAAAATCAACGCATACACTCTCTTCGGCGTCGTGTTCCTCTGTTGACCTCCATGAGGCACCTGATGACCACCCCAGTTCGGCCTGGGAGCTGGTGCATAATTCGATGGCATCTGGCATGTTCGAGCCATGTGACTGGGTCTCCCACAATGGTAGCAGACATTCTTCCCCATTCGACACTCATCTGGATGTCTCCGTCCACATTTAGGGCAAGTGGTACAAGGTTGTGCACTCTGAAACCCATTGTACTCTACCATCTGCCTTTGATCCCCACCAGATCTACCTCCTCTCTAAGGGCCTCGATTGGACCCCACCTGAAAACTCAAGGGTGCGGTCCTCTTCCTTTAGTTCTATATCTCAGTTTCCCTCGGCAAACTCTCCTCTGCTATTGTGGCCCTGTCAACCAGCTTTAAGAAGTCTTGTATCCTCAGTACTTCCACCTATCTATAAATATCTCGCCTCAAGTTCCTCTCTAACATCCTAGCCTTTTTTACTTCATCTGGAACAATATAAGGGTGGAAATGCGATAATTCAATAAATTTCGCTGCGTACTGCTGAATGGTCATCGATCCCTAGGACAAGCTCAAAAACTCATGTACCCTAGCCTCTCTGACTGAGGCAAGATAGTATCTATCAAAGAATATGTCCCTGAATCGAGCCCACGTCATCGGTACTGGAATTAATCTCTGCTCCTCCAGTAGTCTAGTGGCTGTCCACCATCTCTTGGCCTCCCCAGTCAACTTGTACACAACATAAAGGACCCTCTACTCATTGGTGCAGTGAAGCATCATCAAAATGTTCTCTATCTCCTACACCCAATTCTCTGCAACTGTAGGTTCAGCTGCTCTTGAAAACGCTGGTAAATTCATCTTCCTAAATTTCTCTATCGTGCACCCCTGGGCTGAAGAGGGACCTCCCTGCTCCCTGGAGCTTCAAGCAATCTCAGCCATAACTTGCCAAGCTACACTGCCTAGCACAGCATCTAAATCCCCGCCACCTGCTCCAGAAGGCCCAGCTTCGTCATCACCATTAGCGTGAGCGCTACTACCTCCTGGGTCCATCCTGCAATATTACCAAATTATTTTAAGTATTTGAATCCTAGAATACTATACTAACTAGAATACCCCTAACCTATTATTACTAACTTAAGGTCGAGTCTACTATATGAAAATAGAAATCATCAATAGTGTAGACACCCCATTTTTACCCAGGCCCGATATGATTATTATTATTATTATTATTATTATTATTATTTACATTGTTATTATTACTTCATTTTTATTTTTATTTTTATTTTTTGCTATAATTATTATTATTATTATTTTATTATTGTCATTTTTACTATTACTATTAGTATTATTATTATTACTAGTCTTATTATTATTATTTTATTGATAGTATCTTTATTATTTTTACTTTTACTACAATTATTTATTATTATTATTATTATTATTACCTTATTAATTTTATTATTATTATTATAATAATTATTATTACTATTACTATTTTCATTATTACCATAATAGTAAAAGCAAAAAAAAGAAAAGAAAAAGAAAAAGAAAATAAAAAAGGAAGTTTTTTTTTAGGGTTTATAGAATTTTTTTATAAAAGGGGGGCATAGCCAAGCCAAAGGGGAGGAGGCACAGACCAAAGAAAGAAAAATCTTACCTTGCAGTCTTGTGCGGCGGCAATGGAGTCGTTGGCGTTTGCGCAGTCAACTAGATGAAACCAATCGAGCAACGATTTCTTATCCGATTAATGCAAAACTTTATGAGGTGTTTCCTAACCCTTTCATCTTAATTTTCACCGTTCAGATTCTTCTTTTGAGTTTTCTCCCTTTGTGTTAATGTCTTGCACAGCCGTATTACCGCCGCAGCAGTGGAATCATTAGTGTCTGCGCATCGAACTGGACGAAGCCAATCAAGCAGCGATTTCTTATCCGATCAATGTGAAATTTTACGAGGTCGTTTCTAACCCTTTCTTCTTAATTTTCACCATTCAGATTCGTCTTTTGAGTTTTCTCCCTTTGTGTTAATTTCTTGCAAAGTCGTATCACCGCCGCAGCAGTGGAGTCATCGGCGTCTGCGCATTCAACTAGACGAAGGCAATCGAGCGGCGATTTCTTATCCAATCAATACGAAATTTTACCAGGTTGTTTCTGACCCTTTTATCTTAATTCTCACCATTCAGATTATTATTTTGAGTTTTGCAATTTCATTTTAATTTATTACACAGCTGTCTCACCGCCGAAGCAGTGGAATCGTCGGTGTATGCGCATTCAACTAGATGAAGCTAATCGAGCGGCGATTTCTTATCTGATCAATCTGAAACCTTACTCGGTTGTTTCTAACTCTCCCTTGTTAATATTTACTGATTTGATTAATTTCTTTGAGTTTCATCTCTTGGACAACTTGTCCACACACACACAAACACACACATGCACGTGTGATGTTTTTGTAATTTGTTTATATATATATATATATATATATTTTTTTTCTTCTTAATGTTATTTTGTATATATATTGCTATTGCGTATATATTGATGTTCATTATTGTTTATTATTTATTTATTTCTTGTATACGATTGTATTATCATTTTGTCGTGTTCATAACATTGTTGTGGAATTTTTAATGCTATAATATTTATTTGAATAAATGATATTTATATTTAGCAACTTAGAATCGTAAGTAGCATTATACATTTAATTTAGTATTTTAGGTGACCGTGTACATTTAGTAATATAACATTTTAGGTAATATTATATATTATTATTATATTTTTAGTATGTTAATATACAAGGTATTAATTATTATGGTAAGTTTAATATTTTGGGTAATATTCTTTGTGTTTTGGTATCATGCTATTATATGGTATGTTTAGTATATATAGTATTATAGTAATCTATTACGTATTATATTATTTGTGGATATTTATTATTATTATTATCGTAATTATGTGTATTATGGTATGTTTAAGTATTTTTGTTTATAACGCACATGTAGTATTTTAATATTTGCTCATTATCTTAGTCTATATTATTGTTTATATTCTACTATTATTGGTATGTTAGATATTTTAGCTTCTATTATATATGTTGATTAGTATGTATTTTGGTATCCTAATATTCTAGTTTATTACTATTTTATTTACTTATTTATTATGTTTAAATTATTATATCTATTATTAAAACCTCCTATACTAATATTTTCCTATAAAACTTTTACTTACAATTTTAAAATGTGAGAGCGTATTTTCTTAAATAATTTTGATTTTAATCCCTATGATTTTATTACGGGGGTATGAGCCTTTGGGCATCACGTACCCTAAGCTCTGAGGGAATATATGTATATATTTATTTATTTATTTATTTATTTTCCCTATGTATTTATAAAATTATAAAAAGGAGTAATTTAAAGAATTGTTAGATTGACTTAGGGATAATTTCAAATTAATTAGGTACCGTTCGTAAGAACGGGCGCGTAGGGGGTGCTCGTACCTTCCCCTCGCGTAACCGAACTCCCGACCCCAACTCTGGTAATGTAAACCGATTCTACCCCTAACGGGGTAATAATCATGTGTTCTAACCGCACTAAAGGTTAGTGGCGACTCCTACACCATATTTTTCCTGAAAATATTAAAATGATTTTTAATTTCGCCGCCCGGGGCACACGCGCTCCCAGGACGCCGCGACAAATAGTTTACTATGTTTTTCCTGGAATCGTCACCCTAGGAAAATCACAGAAACCACCTCGAAATTCTACCCCAAAACCGTAGAACGAAACCCTAAATTCTCATCCTAATTTCCCAATATCAACTTCACTAATACCCTGTTCAACTCTTCTTAAGATTCCATTCCTAAATTCTGGTATTGTTTTCCGCTGTACTCTAGAGTTTATAGATTCTAGCAACCTAGGCTCTGATACCAAACTGTAACGACCCAAAAATTACATCATCATCACTTCTTTTTTATATATATATAGAAAAATTACTCGGATACCCCTGCTATAGCATCTTAGGCCCTATAAGAGCACTAAGGTATTCCTGTACATAATAAACACACCAATGCAACGGAAAACATAAAGTCATACATTCATATATATAAATACAATACTAGAATATAGTGTTTCTATACCATAGATACATTCTTACATCTCCCACCAACACCACCTACTTAAAAAAAAACCTCAAAATATACTTACCTTATCAATAGGGCAAATAAAAGGTCACTCTATCTGCGAGCTTGATCAGCTCGCCTAACTGGATCACCTAAAAAATGTTAAGGTAATGGGGTGAGACGATGCTCAGTAAATGGAAATATGCTATTATTAGTGTGTGGCGACCGATTTGCATAAATACTACAATAATATCCAAAACTATATCAGCTGGTAAATTAATATAAAGTGAAACTTGCTTTTGTCGTAATTTAAAACATAACAGTATCATTTGAGTTTTCTATTGTTCATACTGCCAATATCATACTATAATGTTGTAAATTTGCATACATATACATAGCTGTGACTTTCCCTTGGAAAACTATATGTCATGATTTGACCCCTCATGACAGGAATGTGCGACCTGTAGGTTGGACTTAACTCTGGTTGGTCTACCAGGTAAGTCACTATACTCTACCCTTCCTCAGTCCGGCCAAACTACATCCACCACTCCTAAGCATGGAATTGGAAAAACTACCTCGTCAAACCAAGACCCCTCAACCCAGAGTCCTAGGGAGACTGCAAGCTCTCTGAGCGCTGTTGACAAAATCCACACACTATCTGAGATATGTGGTTGCACTCTAATATGTAAATAGCAATGGTACCATGCTCTGCTAACTGAATCTTTCTATAATATTTCATCAGGGATCTGATACTATATATATATATATATATATATATATATATAAATACTACTATAATCATCTTACTGTTTTCATCATGTTTCCAAAATAACCATAACACTGTAAATCTGAATTGTATATACTGTAACATCTGTATAACATATTTGTAGTAACTGACTGTGATAATTGTATTTTTGTCAGTAATAGCTGAATGTTAATCTATAAATCTGAGTGTTATGGCTATAGGAAACATGGCATGCTATAATTACTGTAATATACTAGTTTGGAAAAACATCTATAATATTTTTCTAATAAATATCTGTCTATATCTGTATATACCGTAAATTATGATATTCTGGGGAAAACCATATAAATTCTATATCAGGTAAATACCTACTCAGGCCACACACATTATATTCATATTCTAGAAAACTGGATAATAAATTGATATATATAAACATGCATAACATTTCTCATAACTTTGCTAAAATTTCCTAACATAGCATATTTCCTTGACTTGATTATTGTAAAGCCTCCTACTGTGTCTGGTCCTACACCCGAAGGGTTTCTCTCTCAACACCCTGGAAACAACATCGCCCCGAACAAAACTTCAGTATTCTCTATATACTACATTTCTTATAACTATGGTAAGGCCAAATATTGAATAATTAGCGTTATCTTGAATTTGGGATGAAACCCAAGGCAGACCCACCCATGATCCGCTTCAGCAGATTTGGAGAGAACTTTCCTTGGAGGGTCGTGGTGGCCTTGGATCGTCAAACCGGTGAGAAACAGAGCCAGAATTTAAGAGAAAAGGGGAGAGGGATGTTTAGAGAGAGAAAAAGGGTTTCCTACACAGATTTCTTGTGAAAATTTGGTTTTAGGGGTACTTATAGACCCGGATTCATCGACGAGACACGTCATCTCGTCGACGAGCCCATGAAGGAAGTTTGTCGATGAACCTGAACCCCTCGTCGACGAATTTCAGACTGCCAAAACCCCCTCTCGGTATCTTCTCATCAACGAGACATGTGTCTACGTCGACAAACTCTAGCAGAGTACTCATCGACGAAGTCTGCTTTCATCAACGAGACCCCCTTTGAGTCCCTTTAAAGATTTTCCTTTCCCACTTATTTAATTCCAATAATTTTCTGGGTAATTACATATTGTCCCATAGTGAATCCCCTATATGGAGAGGTGACCCAATACTAGTAATTACTAGAGTTTATACTTGGTGAGTCTGTAATTAATTCCATCCGATGGGGAGGAAGATACTAATATCAACCCATAAAATTATTTATATCCTCTATAAACTAGTAATGGAGACCATGGGGATTTTACATAATAAATTCCCTCACCCACTTAGTTAGTTAATTCATGAGGGATGCAAATTTGCACGTGTTTAGTATTCCAATAAATTTAATATTCCAATATTGGTAACTAAAATACATGCAACAAATAAAATTCCAAATTCCCTTAAATTAATTTTTTTTTTAAATTATAGCTTGGCAATTAATTTTTATTCTCTAGTTGTACATGCTTAAACCAATACTAAAATGCTAAATCTTACATGCTAATGACATAACATAAGAACAAAAAACACACCAAGCAAGTATATATAAATAAGAAATATGATATAATAAAAATCCCGGCTATTATGGTCCAGCAGCTCGCATCATAAAACTGTGATTTCTTACTTGCCATTACAAGTGTCGGCGGTCGGCGGGGTCCAGCCTGTAGACTGTGGCTACAAGTCTATTTATACACCCTCCATTTAAATTCAAATTCAAATTCAATTTAAAATTCAAATTCAAATTCAAATTTAAATTCAAAATTCAAATTCAAATTTAAATTGCAACACTATTCTAGGGTTTTTCTTCTTTTTCACCACTACTATGTGCTGCAAAAGTGCTTGTGTCTCGAATGAATCTGCAATAGATTATAGAATCCTATGCCTCCATGACCGGATTTGACATGCTACGAATCTTGTAACACACAATCGTAATTATAGAATCTTATGGCTCCATAATCCGAACTTCACATGCTATGAATTTTTAAACAATCGCAATCATAAACCATACATTCGTGTGACCATAATAATCAGGTAGAACACTACAAAATAGAAGTTAGTGCATCCACACTTCTACTCTACGCATGCACTGGTTTGAAAACTGAAGAAGATGGTATTATTATTCATATACAGTATCAGTCGAGGCTCTAATACCAATTGAAAGAGCCTGCTGCAGAATAGCCCTAAGATCTAGTTGTAGTGCATACGGATAACCAAAAAAAAAAAACGATCTTGTATACCTGGGTTAAACAAAAATTTGATCTTTCAAACCTAGATCAAAATAAATGTTCGATCTTGCAAATCCTAATTATGTGATTAGGATCATACCTGCGAGATCTCTTTGGTTTGATCTCGAATCTACAAGCATGAAGAAGAACTCCTGAATCTGCAAGCATTAAGAGGAACTCTCGGATTTGTGAGATTGAACAAGAACTCTTGACGACAACTAGGGATCTTCTACTGTATTCCTTGAACATGCCTTGCTCCTCAAGAGTGGGCTCATCAGTGGCGGTTAGGGTTTGCTTCTCACGAAAACATCCACCCCTATGTGTGCATTTTCATCTAACCCTCATCGCTGAATGGAGTGCTTGTATATTGTCTATAGTAGGGACCTCTAGGCAAATATAACTAGGGCTTCTAACGTAATTAAGAATTCCTAATCCGACTTAGATTAATCCTTAATTACGTTAATTACAATTCATACCACTAAAACATTATAATTGCACTCCCTGTCATATTCGAAATTAAATTTCGAGCTCCTATTATTAAATGCTTATTTATCTCCCCACGTACAAATTACAAATACCCGTCAATTAAATTAAATTACTGACAACGTAATTAATCGACATATTAATTTCCTGAGGCCTTCCACTTAACTTATTTGATGTGTCGGATTCAAAATCCATTTGTAGGGTTTGACACAATCAAAACTTATAAGCTTCCTAAAGGGGGTATCATCAATCAAAGTAATAAACACTACATGCACATGTCCAATAATCATATCAGAAGTAAGAGCATAAGCACTCATTATAATTATGAGGTGTTAATTGTTTTATATAGTCAGTATAAAAACAATTAGCCCAATACAATCCTATTCAATACACACAAAGTGTACTAGCGCAAGGAGTTGGAATTATACCATTCCCCATAGTCAAGACAGACCTATTAAAACCTTGTGCTACAATCCTACCAACGGCGTGTGCAATTCCATTTAAGACTGTGAATAATAAACTTATTTTCTATAAGAACTGATGATTTAATATTCTATGTATAAAAGACACACATGCATAATCATTAAATAGATAATGTCAGGCAAACATTGCTCACGATGATTCTCATTAAAATGGGATAAATGAAGTTATTAATAAACAATAAAACTGATTGCATAAAGCATGTCTTTCAGTAGAAATCTCTAACAATATCATCAAAGCTCTTATATTGGCTTGCTTTAGTAATGGTTCTTAGTATAACATAGATTATACTATGATTTGGAAATTTAAGCACAAAGCATTATCTGAATATTATAACCCCTTATATGATACATCTTAAAATCTTATGAGTATTAAAAAATTTCTTTTTAAGTGCACCTCATAAGATGGTATGCAATCATAAATAAATTCACATGATTCATAACACAAAACATACATTATGAATCATTGCATGAAATATGTAATAAAGTTGAAGGAGAAAGATATACTTTTCAATCTACTCTTTCTTAGTCTTTTAGGCTCGGAATCCTTGGAGGGATGTTCTCCTCTCTCTCTCTCTCTCTCTCTCTCTCTCTCTCTCTCTCTCTCTCTCTCTCTCTCTCTCTCATGCTTCTCATGGTTCCCAAATATCCTTAGCACTACTACAAGTCATGATTTTTCAAAATATCAATAACTAAGGCACAATACAAACATATGCATGACACTAGAGATAATATGCATTAAATTTATGTCATGCTCATTCAAATCATTTACAAAATTGGGAAACTATGCATTTTAAAAACATTTTTATTGGAATATGGTTTCTTTGAAAAATACTTTCCAAAACCTCCAATCAGATATATTCTATAAAACTCATTTTCAATTTTCAACATGGTAAACTCAACACAATAAAAGTAGCGGAGGATTTGTAAAGAAATGACCCTCACAAAACAGGTATACACACATATAAGCCCTTGTGATCTTTATGCAAAAAACGGTTAAGATTATTACAACTTGACTCTGATACCAAATGATAGGAATGGTGTATTCCCAAGAAGGGGGGTGAATTGGGTACTTAAAACTTTTTGGCTAAATTGAATTTATACCGATTCACCACAAATCATATCCCATTTAAATATAAGTGTGTATGTAAAATAATTAAATAATAAATATAAACATACAAGTGTAGAACATATCTCATTTAAATTAAATATGTGTATGCAAAATAATTATAACAACAAATAAGCAAGCATACACGTGTTGAAATTTAAATGTGGAAATTAAATTAGATAGAGAGTGACACACACAATATTTTTATTGAGGTTCGGCCAATCCGGCCTACGTCCCCGCCTTGAGCCAACCAACCAAGGATTCTAGTATTTTTCTCACTTAACTAGGCGAAGCAATTCCATTTAAATACTCCTCATAGGGTGGAGTCTCCCCAGCTCACTTATTGGGCAAAGCCAAACTAGTTCTCCTTACAGGGCGGAGTCGCCCAAGTTCAATCAACCGAGCTGAGCCAAACCAATTCTCCTTACGGGTAGAGTCTCTCCAGCTTAATTTACTAGGTTGAGCCAAAATGGTTCCTCCTTATAGGGCAGAGTCTCCTGATTACGCATCAAAACTACGTAATTGGGCAACTTAACCCGAACTTTACGGTTTATATTTTTAATTAAATGTCTAAAATTATCCAATATTTTAATAAAGTGCCAAAATCATCATTCTTGAACTTTATTGCAATATTTATGAAGTTTTGGTAATTTTTTGTCGCAGGAAAAATCTCGAAAACCAAAACCGACACTTGTTCGTATTTTGTGCATAACTTTTCCCTTCGAGCTCCGATCGAGACAATTCAAATTTCCAAAGAAAGAGGAAAGGATAATATACAACTTTTGGGTTATGAGTTTTGTGAGATATGGGTTCTAGAAGAGTCAGATTTGTGATGAACTGAGAATGAAAAAAATGAAAAAAAAAAAATATAACAATACGGGTCAACCCTTTCCAAACGGGTCAGGTCGTGGCTTCACGGATCCTAGAGCAGCGCATCCCCCTTCCCTATATATTTTTCTCTTATTCTTATTTCCAGCAAGCAGCCCCATGAGGGCTGTCCTCTTCTCTTCTTCTCCTTTTCTTCTTCTTCTTCTTCTCTTCTCTTTACTTTGATTTATTCTCGTCTTCTCGCTCTTTCTCTGTTTCTATTTGTTTTCTTTTTCTTCCCCTAAGCTCTGCAAACCCGAGATTCAGTCCTCCTTTCTCTTTCAGTCCTCTGCTTCTTCCTTTAGTCAACAATTCCAGCCGTGGCAGCCCCTGTTCCAGCACCTACGACTCCATCACAGCAGCCACGGTCGAACACAGCACCAGCAGCTCCTCTGCTCAGCTTGTAGCAAACCACCAAGACCCCCTGCTGCTGCCATCAACAGCAACACCACAGCAGCAGCTTCTCCCCTTCTCCTCCTCGTCCAGCTCTCCATGCACCAGCCCAGCCTTCACTCCAGCTCTCCACCACACAGCAGTCCTAGCAGATCAGCAAATCTCCCACGGCCTAAAACTTTCATGGCTTTTCTTTTTCTCTCTCCCTCATCTTTTCTTTCTTTTTATATAATTTTTGGTTAGTTGAATAAGTGTTAAATGTTATCTTTTGAAGATTATTTAAAGTTTTGAATTTGAATATTGTGTTAGTCGGATAATTGTTAAGTATTAATTTTTTTTTTAGGTTATTTGAAATTTTGAATTGCAAATGTTATTTAAAGTGCTTTTATTATGGTAGTATTCATTTATTTTCTTAGATAAAAATTAGTGGTATATTTAGCTAGCAGTAGTTAATTTTTGGTTCTTTTTGAAGCTCAGCTTAATTAGGGTTAGATTTATCAAAGTTTGCATTTTTATTGTGGTTCGATAGCATTTAAATTTAGGTTTTTGTTTGTGTTTTTTTTTTTTTTTTTTTTTTGGTTCGAGTTCTTGATTTTTGTTAAAGTTTTGATTTTTAATGTGTGTGTGTGTGATTGAGTTTCCATTATGTGCTTTAATTCCATGATCAACGTTACCATTGTTAGTCAATGCGTGTCCCAATGTTTCCTTAAGTAGATTAGGGTTTTCATTATTGTTATTTAATTCTGTGCGTGCTAGTTTTAGGACTTTAATTTGTGTTTTCATTTAAGTCTCCACAATCTTGAAAACCCGAATCTGAACTAAGTTCAGTGCAATTTAATTTTGATTGGGAGAATATTAAATCTGAGATTAAACGCATTCCCTGAGGAGACGATCTAGCCCTTGGGCTTAATATTACACGACAGAACTCCTATACTTAGGATAGCTTCCGAGTTGCTCATTTTTCGAGTGAGTCATCTGCCCAGCTCAATTTACCAAGCTGAGCCAAACTTGTTCCTTCTTATGGGGCGAAATCTCCCCAACTTATCTAATTAGGCTTGAGCTAAACCAGTTCATAGACGTGAAATTTTGTGTACAAATAAAGTGCTTCTACAATAAGCTGAGATGTGCAATTGAAGTCTAAATGCACTCTCATATGATTTAAGCAATGAAGTTCTATAGAGTTTATAAAAAATCCTCTCAAAATATTTTTCAAGTAAATCGATGAGAGTATGGAAAATGATTTTGCTCTTTTGAAAATGACCTTTCAAAATTCAAATACTATTAGGCATTAAGCAAGATATATGAAAGTGAATATTAGCTCAAGCCATTGTCAAGAAAATTTTCAAGCACAATATATATAAATATGCTTAAAGCATTCTTGAGCAACCCCTAAAATATTTTCTCCCAAAAAATATATTGAAGGATAAGAATGGGAGAAGCTAGGGATCTTAAAATGATTGACCTTGAATAAAATCAAATACAAGTTGGCTTTAAAGCAATATAAATATGGATATGAAATATATGCTCAAGCCAAACTTGAATAACTTAGAAATAATTCTCCAAAGATAATTTTTTAAAAGAAGAATGCATGAGAAGTTAAATCTTTAGAACCAAATATCATAAGAATGAAAAGGGCTTTCAAGCTATACATATAGAAGTTGATATATGCTCAAGCCATTTCAAATAAAAGCCCAAAAAGATATTTATCAAAAATGATTTTCAAGAAGAGTATGGGAAAGATTTTGATCTTTGAAAATATACCACAAATAAAAGAAGAAAACCCCCAAGCAATATATATATGTGTATATATATATATATATATATATATATATTTATGATATAAGCTCAAGCCTCTTCAAACAAAGTCCCCAAAAATATTTTCTCCACCAATGATTTTCAAATAAAAGAAGAGTAGGAGAAGAGTAGAAATTTAAAGCTCAAATGCGGTATAAAAAAGAGACAGAATCAATAAATATTTATCTAAGCTTCCAACGTGATTCTTTAACATTTTCAAGGTGTTTAAGGCTCTTATTTATAGGCAAAAATCATTTCTAGTCGTTATATGACCATTGGGACCTTAAAATATTATATTATTTTGAAAACAAGCCTTTTTTTGGCCATTAAGATGCTATCCCGAGAGGGTCGGTTGACTGAGGCCAAGCTCGTTCTACTAAAAAAATTGAAATTCGTGAGCTTTGATCGGCTTGGGCTAAGCCCTAGTCAGCTATCCTCGGGTTTTCTCTACGGACACCATTCAGTGTTTTGACTGTAATGTTTTCTATACAACTCCAAATTTGATGTTCTTGGTATAAAAAAAAATCTAAGATAAAATTTCAAAACTTTCATGTTGAACACATTTTACGATAAGAAGTTATGGATGGAGAAAAACGCCCATCAATGAGACGGAAGAAACATGAAGGGAGTTTTTCTACTTTGGACACCTTTCAGTGTTTTTTCCATAACATTTTTTGTACTACTCCAAATTGGATGTTCTTGGTATCAATAGGAAGCTAAGAGAGAATCTCACAACTTTCATGTTGAACGCTTTTAAATATAAGAAGTTATGGATTGAGAAAAATTCTTATTTCTACTATTCGGTCGACTGACCAATTAACCGACCCCTATGTAAAAATTAATTTTTGCCTTCTTTTAATTTCAAAACCATTTTAAACCTTTTGGTATAAGTTTAACTTTGAATAAAAAGGTTTTTCATGAAAGTTTGTGGTTCCTAAGGTCAATCTAAGTCATTTGTTTGAGCTTCAAATAAAATCATGAGATGCATGCACAAATAAACCCTAATTACTATTACAGTTAAAATAATAAATAAAGTCTTCAAGTTCTACTCCTCTGATTCTCCATGGAATACGTCGGGATATGATTGTTTACATACTTTAACGACTTCCATTTCCCATCTATTTCTCATGCTTAGAAAAAATGAACCTCTTCATACACTTAGCACACAGATGAGAAAATATGGTTTGTCATAATCAAAATAGGGATCATACTCAAAAAGTCAACAAAGGTGGATTTGAATTTCAATCAGAAGTAAGTAGGGTGGTTTAAATGTTTTCTATTATTATATTTAGGCAAGCGTTTAATGTTGGATGAGTTTGTGTAGAAGATTTGAGTGTGCAAATGTTTGCAATACTAGTAGTTGTCAAAGTCCCAACTTTTGGACCATGTAAAAGTCATCCTATTTCCCTAGGACCCTACTGCTAGTTTGACAACATCATTACCATTTACATGCATTCTTATTCTTCTTGACGATCACTAGAGTAGATTAAATATGTGCTCTCTTAACATGGTGCTTTCCAAATACACTGTTGTGGATAATCCATGTCTTATTCGTTTTTCTTACTATGTTGTGGTGTGCTTTGTGTTTCTATGTTATATATAAGTAAAAAATAAATTATGAATCAATATTATGATAAATTAAGTACTTCATTTTCTTATTAATTTTACTTAATTTTGATTCAAGACAATACCTTGTATATCCCTAAGAATACACCTAATGAATATTTTGTGAGTTCATAATAAGGAATAAATAAGGAATGATTATTTCTAAATTTCGTCATGGAGGTTCAAACTGAGTAGAGTCAGTCCCGACATGTCCGTCACATTGAGCTAGACGCATTGGAACTGATGGTGCCCAAAAACTCGTCCCCAATTGAAAATTGTGTGCTTAGAGGCGAACTTAGTAAAGTTAGTTGATTTTAAGCACTCAGTTGTCCAATTCAAGCATATGAGCTTCAAACTGAGTGGGGTCAGTCTCAACATGTCCGTCACATTGAGATGGACTTGCCAAAGCTGATGGTGCCCAAAAACTCCTCCCCGAGAGCTTTTTGCCCACTTAGAAGTAAAGTTACAATACAAACAAACTTAGCAAACTTAGTGGATTTTAGCACTCATGTGTCCAAGTCGGGCATACAAGTTCCAAACCAAGTGGGGTTAGTCCTAACATGTCTTTGATGTTGAGTTCGATGTATTGGAGTTGAAGGTGCCCAAAAATTCTCCCCGATTGAAAATTATGCGCTTAGAGGCAAATTTAGTAAACTTAGTTGATTTTAAGCACTCAGGTGTTTAATTCAAGCATACGAGGTCCAAACGAAGCGGAGTTAGTCCCAACACATCCATCACATTGAGTTGGATGTGTCGAAGCTGATAGTTCCCCAAAACTATTCCCTAGGAGCTTTTTCCCCACTTAGAAGCAAACTTAGAATACAAAAAAAAACATAACAAACTTAGTGGATTTTAGCACTCGGGTATCCAAGTCGGGCATATGAGGTCGCAATTGAGTTGGGTTAATCCTGACATGTTCGTCACATTAAGTTGGAGGTGCCAAAGCCAAAGGTGCACAAAAACTCCTCCCTAATTTAAAATTATGCGCTTAGAGGCAAACATAGTAAATATAGTTGATTTTAAGCACTTAGGTGTCCAATTTGGGAATACAAGGTCCAAACTAACTAGCGTCAATCCTGACACATCCGTCACATTGAGCTAGATGTGCTAGAGCTGATGGAGCCCAAAAACTGCTCCCTAGGAGCTTTTTCCCCCCTTAGAAGCAAATTAGAATATAAACAAACTTAGCAAACATAGTGGATTTTAGCACTTAGGTGTCCGAGTTGGGCATACAAGGTCAAAACTGAGTATGGTCATTCCCGATACATCTATTACATTGAGCTAGACGTGCCAAAGCTGATGGTGCCCAAAAACTTCTCCCCAATTGAAAATTATGCGCTTAGAAGCAAACTTAGCAAAGTTAGTTGATTTTAAGCACTGAGGTGTCCAATTCGGACATATGAGGTCCATACTAAGTAGGGTCAGTACCAACATGTCTATTACATTGAGTTGCACGTATCAGAGTTGACAATGTATAAAAACTCTTCCTTTGGGGGATTTTTGCGCAATTAGAAGCAAAGTTAGATTACAAACAAACTTAGGAAACTTAGTGTATTTTAGCACTTAGGTATCCAAGTTAAGCATATGAGGTCCAAACCATGTTCGGTTAGTATCGACACATCCATGACATAGAGCTTGATGTGCCAGAGCTGAGGGTGCCCAAAAAGCCCTCCCCGATTGAAAATTATGTGCTTAGATAAAAACTTAGTAAACTTAGTTGATTTTAAGCACTGAGTGTCCAATTTGGGCATATGAGGTTCAAATTGAATGGGGTTAGTCCCGACATGTTCATCACATTGAGCTGGATGTGCCAGAGCTGACGATGCTCAAAACCTCGTCCTAGGGAGATTTTTGCAAACTTGTAATTAAAGTTAGAATACAAACAAACTTAACAAACTTAGTGAATTTTAGCACTCAGGTGTCCAAGTCAAGCATATAAGGTCCAAACCAAGTGGGGTCAATCCAGACATGTCTTTCACATTGAGTTGGATGTGTAGGAGGGGACGGTGCCCAAAAACTCCTCCCCAATTGAAAATTGTGTGCTTAGAGGCAAATTTACTAAAGTTAGTTGATTTTAAGCACTCATGTGTCCAATTTGGGCATACGAGATCCAAACTAAGTGGGGTTAGTCCCAACACATCTTTCACATTGAGATAAACATGTCAGAGCTGAAAGTACCCAAAATTCCTCCCTATGAGCTTTTTTCAAACTTAGAAGCAAGTTAGAATACAAACAAACTTCATAAACTTAGTGGATTTTTGCACTCAGGTGTCCAAGTTAGGCATACGAGGTCCAAACTAAGTGGGGTCAGTCCCAATATGTCTGTGTCATTGAGCTTGTTGTTTTGGAGCTAATGGTGCCCAAAAAATCTTCCTTGGTTGAAAATTATGCGTTCAGAGGTGAATTTAGTAAACTTAATTGATTTTAAACACTCATGTGTCCAATTTGGGCATACAAGGTCCAAACTAAATGGGGTCAATTTTGACTTGTCCATCACATTGAGCTGATGTGTCAGAGCTGACAGTGCCCAAAAACTCCTCCATAGGAGCTTTTTGCCTACTTAGAAGTAAAGTTAGAATACAAACAATCCTAGCAAACTTATTAGATTTTAGCACTAAGGTGTTCAAGTCGGGCATATGAGGTCCAAACTGAGTGGGGTCAATTCTGACTAATCAAACTTAATTATTTAAATTTGTATCATCATTTTAACTATGTTTGATCATTTTGCTATCAAATGATTACTTTGTAAGGTTTGCGGGTTGTCACAACATCAGGATGATGTCAAACACTATAGTCGGATGCAGATTTTGACTTTTTCTGTATTTTTTGTTATCTAAACATGATGGATTTTTGTATTTGAATTTAAATTTATATTTTTATTTGAATTTTAAAGAATTTTTATTTGAATTTTGAATAATTTATGAATTTTTCAATAATTCTGGTTCAATATTATGTATGGTAAAATGTAAGTACAAGTTTTTACAGGAATTAATGAATGACTTCAAAAAAAATATTTATTTAAAGTATTAGTGACGATTTTCAAGCCGTAACTAATAACACCACTACAAAGTATTAATGACGGTTTGCAAAACCATCACTAGTACTGCCACTTTTACTGACGGTTTGCAAACGATCACTAAAAGTAGTACTATTAGTGGCAATCTTAGACTTTTAGTGATGGAATAAAACCATCACTAATAACCTTATTTTCTTTTAGTGAAGTGATATGATTTCAATTCATTTCATGTTCTTTCCATCTAACTTCTCTATAATTATGGTTCTAAAAAAAGGAATAAGAATAAATAATAATAACTCAAAAAATAGAAAGCATTCTCAACTAAAGAATCCAAGTCAGTACATTACTAATTGTAGAGTAAAACAGCGGACCGACTTGGGCCAATCCATCTTTCCAACCAATTCTTGTAAAAAGATTATCTTCTTCTTAGATAATGGAGGACTAGCAAAAGTGTCAACCCAGTGAAAAAATGACAATAGAGCTTGATCATTTAAAAAAACTTGATCAAGTCATGGATTAATATATTGCAAATGGGAATTAAAATCTTCAAGAAAAAGAAAAAGGAAAACAAGGTTGTTATGAGCCATTTAGTTAATGCATCTCTTTTTCCTTGCCTTTTTATTTATTAATGTTTTTTCAAATTTCTTATATAAATTTAGTACTTACGAGACTATCAATCCATAGTAAAATAAAATAAAATGATTTTGTTTCTTTCTACTTATTTTCCTCCTTTTTTTTTTTTTTTTTTGGAAGGATAGGCTTTTTATGAGCAAGAAAACTCATTAATTTAATCATCCTTATTTATGCCCTATTTTGTACGAAATCAATTGAACCAAAAATTTGAGGTTAATGTTGGCTAATTAGTTAAGAAAAGAAGAAACAAAAGTGAGTCAAGAGCAATTGATCAAGGATCCTCAATATTTTTATTTTTTTTGTGTTTTAGCATTTATATTGTGAGTTTAGGGGCAATTTCAAGCTTCAATTTCATGTTTTAGAGCTTTTCCCACACTTTTATTGGCATAGGGAGGATATTCCTGACTCATGTTAGCTTCTTCCTATTAAGAATAGGGTGAGGGTAATGCCCAACCACCCTATTTAGGACAACGAAGAAAGCCTCTTCTGTTTTTAATGGCATTTAGGAAATCCCAACCCTCACTCTATTCAAAAAGGTCTTAGAACAACCAGGAGGGGGTTCAAAAGCATAAAGGAATCACACATGTTAAATAAGGGAGACATATTAAGATAAGGGGGAGTGCAATACAATCTATTGAAAGGGCATCTTGAAAATTTAAAGATAGGGGTGTAACAAAACTGACTGAAACCAAAGAAACTGATTGCCCGAACCGAACTAGACCAAAATTACTCAAGTTTGTAGGTGAACCAATATTATTCTGTTTAAGGATGGGGGGAGCCGAGCATCGATGTTCACTCTATGGTTTCGATGTTTAAAAAAGTGGCAAAACCAAACTGAATTTTGTATATATATCAGTTATTTATTAAACTTGTTTACACTTCAAAAAAAAAATCAAATACAAAATTGAGAATGAAAAAGTAAAAAAAATCCTAACTGGCTAACTCTTTAAGACCCTAATCCCTTGAGTAAGACCTTAATGAGATCCCCATTCCCCTTTGAAAAACCCTAACTTCTTAAGTCCCTATGACACTAAAACCCTAACCCAGCCTCCCACTGATCACCGCCTCTACCTCTCGTTGGCCTCTCAGCTCTTAGGTTCAACACTTCACGATGTTTGCAACTTCACCCACCCACCAATTTTATCTCTGCCTCCTCATGGCCTCACCTAGTCACCTCCTTCTTGACTCCTCCTTCATGCAGCCATGAATTCATGGCTACCAACTAGTGAAAATTGTGAGATCTCAACTCTTTTTTTCTCAGTCTCCCTTTCTAAACTCTTCTCTTTGTGCATTTAGCATTTTGGCTTTGTTAGGAAGTATGAACAAATATGTTCCATTTTTTTAGATATATATAGTCTCACTCATATCTACATTGATTTTTGGCTATGTATGTAGCATTTTAGCTCTATTATGAAGTATGAACTAATATGTTCTTAGATATTATTATTCTATGTATGGGATTTTTTTAGTTTTTAGTTCTTACATTTTTAAAATTTTAATTAAATGCAATATTTTAAATGTGGTTGATCAAGTATAGTTTAAAGTATAGTAAAATATGTTATTGATGGTTGTAAACTTGCATTGACCCAGGAAAACATTTCTAAAGCAAAAGTGCTTTCATTAGTTTAGTAGGTTTTAAAAATTGAGAAGGGAAAGAAAGAGTTTGCAGTGAGATTTACTTGGGTTGTAGACTTGTACTAAGATCTGTCTAGAACTCCAATGCCCAAAAGAAATATGAAATTTGCTTTATTGCATAAGCAAAGTATATATAGACTATACAATCATAGGTGTTGCACTCTATCCATAGGAGTTTGTGTTTTGCGTAGGTTTGCTAAGTTTTAGTTTTCAAATATGTTGTTTGGTTGTAGAGAATGTGGATTCTAGAGAAAAATACAATTGTAACCTCAAAAAATGCAGTAATATTTTAAATAATTAGTTTAGAGTCTTCAAACTTTGTGCTAAATCAAACATTCTTTATTATCCACTGTTGTTTAGAGCTAAGTGCAATGTGTTATGGGCCAAGTATTTCACACCTTTGTGAAAGGTCGTGGGGCACTAGCTAAAGAACTCATGCTTAAATAGTCAGCCGAAATTTTACCCTGGTTTACTAATAGAACACTTTCATTTTCATTAAAAGAAATGTAAGTAGAAGCAGTATGTAATTCATGAAATCAATGGCAATCAAGCGGTAAACATCGAAGCAATGTAATTCATTAAAGCAACATCTTCATTAACCATGTGTGTCTAGAAAGAAAGAGAAGTGGGCTAAACATATTTTTATAATGACTAGTGAGTTTTACAGATTTGAACACTCACCCTCCCCTAAAGAGCTTTATATGAAAATCTCATTCTGACACTAGGAAATGTCAACTTGTTCGAGGAGTCATACTTCCATTTTTGTCTTAGGACAAAACTATCTTTGAAAAATAAACCTACACTAGTATATACATGATGGTAATCCATCCCATGCACACAAGGAAAACGATCACAAGAAAGCATAATGCCTTTAACAAGCTTGGCTCATGACACACCCTTGCCCATACGATCAATGTCCTCACAGACTTTGATGCTAGATATTTTCAACTTCATCCACAGATGGTTGCATATATACCACAAAAAATCTAGCTAATTTCTTCATCTCCAAGGCCTTTCCACTTCACTAATAACTCATGCCACTTCTTCCTTGAGAATGTGAACTCCCTATTTGTAAGGATGACTTCAACTTCTCATATGCACGTTGCACCGTCTCCATTGATGCTCTAGTTGACTACTTCTTCTAGGATCTTTAGTGTTAGAATTGAACAACTTGAGACAGTTGACTTGAAATATGAGATGCACTTCCATCCAAGCTGAAGGATCAATCTTGTGGGAGGCCTTCCCGACTTAGGCCAAGATGTAGACTTGTCCTTCATATTTTCGAAGTAATCTCCTATCCCGACTTCATAGTGACCTAATCTATTCAAAATTAACATTAACAAGCACCAAGTAACCCATGTTGAAGTACAACTATCTTCTCCCTTGATCTTCCCACTTATTCATCCACTTTAAAGCTTTCTCCAAGTAGGCTAAAGAAATATTTACATTCTCCCTCCATTCTTTGGCGAAGATGTATGCTCTAGAACTCTTTCCTCTGTATGACTCATTCACTATGTGTGGTAACATCAATATTTGGCTTGTAAGAAGCTAAAAAAGAATCTTTTTGTTGGTTAGCCTCCCTTGGGTGTTAAAATAGAACTAAGCCACATCAAGTATTTACACCCAATTCTTTGGTTAGCGTTAAAGAAATGGCGCAAGTACTTTTCTAATAGTCTATTGAATCTCTCTATCTATCAGTATGTCTATGGATGAAAACTTGAAGAGATGTCAAGTTGTGAACCATAATATTTTGAAAAGTTCTATTTGGAAGTTCCCATTGAATCTTAAGTCTTGGCCACTAATTAAATCTTTGGGAAGACACTAATACTTCACGATATGCTTAAAGAATAGTTGTGTCATCTCCTCTGTCGAATAGTATTTTGGTGTGGGTATGAAAATATTGTACTTCAAAAACCTATCTATGACAACAAATATAGATCATGCATCTTCCACACTGGGCAGGTTGGTGATGAAGTCCAATGTGACACCCTCCCATAGTCTAGTTGGTATTGGTAGAGGCTTCAATGCCCTACAATCTTCTTCCATTCCATCTTGTCTTGTTAGCAGGTGAGACAAGTTTGGTTATAATCAACTGCATCACCATACATGTGCATTCAATTATACCTCTACTTCAGTGTTGCCAAAGTGTAGTGGCATCTTGGATGTTTGGCTCACATGGTATTATGACACTCTCTCAGCAGTGTCTTTCTTAGATCTCTAGCTCTTGGCACAAAGTTTCGACTACCATGGGTCATCAACAATCCATTATCTATCTAGAACAAGCATGTTTTGCCTTCTTTTGTCAGCTTCATAAGGTTCTAGGCAACTGGATCTTTGGCTAGGTTTTCCTTTATGTGCTTTTACATTTTAGTGGTAATTGTACTCAATTTCAAGTGTGTTACCATTTGTAAAGTTTCCAACAAGGCCTTCTTGCTCGGTGCATCTATAACTTGGTTCATTTGCCCCCACCTTGTGCTTAAATGAGAAATCAAATTCTACCAAGAATTCAAGTTATCGGCTATGTTTGCATGATAATTTTGATTGTGTAAAAAAGTGTCTACTAGCTATGTTATTCATTTTTACCATGAACCTTGACCCAAGTAGGTAATGTTACCATAGAGACAATTGATCACCACTAGAATTTCCTTCTCCTAAGTTGTGTACCTCTGTTTGGCTTCGCTAAGCTTACATCTCTCACACGTAATAGGATGTCCCTCTTGTAACAAGACTCGTCCAAGAGCATCATAGTTTGATGCATCTATTTGTACTTTGAAGTGTTTCATGATGTTTGCAAGATCAAGTATCGAATCTTTCATCATGGCATTTTTAGATTCATTAAAGGCTCATTCACACTTCTCTATCCAGTTCCACCTTTGACCCTTCTTTAGCAATTCCATTAAATAAGTTGTTCTCCTCAAGTACCTCTTAATAAACTTTGTGTAATAATTGGCAAGACCAAGAAAGGAACACAACTCCTTCACTATCTTTGGGATCTTCCATTCTTGAATGGTTCTTACCTTCTCTATATCCATTCTAATATAACCTTGTTTAATCACATGACCAATGAATTTTATTGTCAGTTGAGCAAAAGAACACTTTTCTTTCTTCATATACAGATTGTTCTCCTTCAGCCTATTGAGTATCTTCTTTAGATGCTCTTTATATTCCTCTAAAGTGGAACTTTAGACAACTATACAATCTAGGTACTATGACAAACTTGAAGAGGTACTTGTGAAATACCTAGTTCATCAAGGTATATAATGTTGTAAACATATTCGTCAACCCAAATGGCATAACCAAAAACTTATATGCCCCAAACCCTTTCACACGAGTCGTCTTCGATACATACCCATCGATTATCCTTGCTTGATAGTAGCCTGACCTCAAGTCAAGTTTGGTGAAGTACTTTGCATTACTCAACTGATCAAACAGATCAACAATCAATGAAAAATGATACTTATTGTGCATTATCACCTTGTTTAGTGCACGGTAGTCTACACATTTCTGCATGCTCATGTCATATTTCCACTAAAACAACACCGGTGCTCTGAATGGTAATTTGGAAGGATGAAAATATCCCTCTTCCAATAGTTCATCAAGTTTCTTTCTTAACTCTGTTAGCTACAGAGGCTCAATCCAATCTAGCCCCTTAGTAGATAGCTTCACTATTGGGAGCAACTTGATCTCATGCTCCATACCCCATTATGGAGGTAATTTGTTAAGTAGCTTATCTGACATCATAACTTGGTACTTGTCGAACACACCTTGTATGGTCATAGGCACTAGATCTTGGCCTACTTCCTCAAATACCACCAACATAGCTAGATATTTATTTTCACCCCTCCTCAATCCTTTTTTAAGTTGCATAGGAAAAATTATCTTCTCATTATCACCTTTCTTCACAAAAACTTGCACTAAGTAAGGGTAGTCTCCCATCAGACAACGAGAACTAGCAAAAGGCATCAACATTGCCTTAGTCTAACCTAGGAATTCCATTCCAAGAATGACTTGGAAGTCAACTAATGGCACAATTGTAAAATTTGCATATACTACCTACTAACCAAGCTTGATTTGCTTGGTTACTCCTAAAGAAGGCTGGGTTGTAGAATTAACCCCTTTCATGTGCTCTAAGTCCTTCTCTGAGGATAAGTTGTCTCCTCGATTATGCTTGTGAAACAAAGTTATGGGTCCACTATAGCACAGGTGCTCTTCCCATTGATCCTCAAGTCAATAAACATCAACCCTTTTGTCTGCATAACTTTCAATTCTTTTGTCTACCTTTCCAATGTGTTTGCTAGAATCATTGCACCCATCCTAAAGGCATCCTCCTCCTTCTGATCCTCATCATCCTGTAGTGCCTTCTTCGTGATGGAAGCTTGTAAGGCATTAAGTGATGACTTGTGAGGGCACTCAACGACTTTGTAAGGACATTGACATAAGAAGCATGCAATCTTACCCTTACCATTGGTTGTGTTAGATGCTCAAGATGATAAAACTTCCTTCGATGTCGATGCCTTACTATCAGCTCCCTCACTTTTGTGTCTGCCTATCTTGAAAGATTTTTGTTGTTTCTACTCATGCCACTTTCTTTGGATAAAGAGGAATTCTCTTTGGCCTAGTTTATCATGCATTTTGCAATAGCTTGTATGGTAGACAAGTCTTGAACTCTTTGTCTATGGAGTTTTTTTTTTTTTTTTTCCTACAATTTTAACAACTCAAGTAAGTAGAACAACTTATCTTTCTTTGACATATCCCAAATATCCAACATCAAAGTAGAAAATTATTTCATGTATTCCCTAGTTGACCTAGTGTGCTTGAGGTCTCTCAGCTTTCTTCTAGCATTATACTCAATGTTTTTAGGAAAGAATTGGGCCTTTACTTCTCTCTCAAAGTCTACCCAACAATCAATGAGACTACGTCTGTTAGAATAGGTGTATTCCCAAAATGGGGGGTCAATTTGGAATTTTAAAATTTATCACCTAGGTTAAATGAAATACCTGTATAATACAACCTAGGGTTTTTCTATGCAATTCCAAATGTGTCAAAAATATAATGTACGAAAATTTAAATCAAGCACATCATTCACACCATAACATACATGTGCGGTAAATGTATAGTGCAGAAATATACGCAAAGCACACGATATGTTATCGAGGTTTGGCCAACTGTGCCTACGTTCCCGCCTCTAGCTTGCAAGCCCAAGGTTTCCACTAAAGGCTCACTTAATGGGTAGAGCGACATCGATTACAACCAAGTCAATTAGCATAGGGCTGACCTCAACATTTACAACCAGGTCAATCAACGGGGCTGACCTCAACCTACACCTTACCAGGATGGTGCACCTAACTTTCCTAACCGGGTCTAAGCCAACCCGGGACTATTTCGAAAGTCTAGTCTCCCTCTTCAGGCCTATGCCTGGAAATACAATAGTATGCTCACAATCAATGAAATGGTACATTGATTATGCTTTCATGTAAAGCAGATATGTACCCAATTACATGCAATCACATACACCACAAATAAGATATAATAAGTAAGCTCAGTGTGGTTTACAATATGTTAACTCTCAAATAAATATTTTCTATCGATGTAATCAGTGAGTGCAAACCAATATGTTCTTTTTTTCACTAGATATCCAATCAACGTGGTCAAACAAAGATATCAATCAAGTCTTAAATATGCCAATCAGTAGAATATCTTAATCATGTAAATATCAAACAATGTATATGCTTGGTTTGCAAAAGATGCTCAATCTTTGTATTCAGCAAATGATATGGAAGTTAATGAATATGGCAACAAAGATCAATATCATATAAACAAATATCTTTTCAAAGGTGCGTCAACATAAATTACTCAAGATATTTGAAGATGTTTTGAAACAGTTTTTACAATCCAAAAAAAAAATACAAACTTCTCAAGATATTGCAATGAATAAGCAATACTCAAAAGTTTTATACAAGTCTTCTTAGGAGAGACTTATTAACAAAGTCCCCTAAGAACACTCAGGTTTAGCTCTCATAAAAATCAAATCAATCTAATAAGAGTGGGAAAGCAAGCCTATCTAAACAAGCACTCAATCAACTTACAAAGAGTTTGAGCAATAGAAGAGGGTAAGTATGAGTGATTTTAGTATGAAAATGAGTAGTAGGAGATCTTTGCTTGAGAGAGAATTTTCTAATTTTCCCAAATGAAGGGGTATTTATAGACTCCCCATGAATTATGACCATTGGGGACAAGGCTAGTATTATTAGAAAGATTTAATGATGTTTAGTGATTTTAACCCTATTAAAAATATTTAACCACGGTAAAAAATACAAGGCAACCCGAGAGCACCGATCGACCAAAAGATTTTTGGTTGACCGAGCCAATTTTGATCTTTAGGGTCGATCGACCGGGATGGTGTGTCTGAAGCGATTTTTCAAAATCACCGCGGCCCAATCGACCAGGATGAAAATTAACTAAATGGTCAGTCAACTAGACCGTTAGGTTCCCACACGTGGGAACTCGATTGACCAGGTTGGTGTAGTACAAAAATGTCTCTGTCGACCAGGAAGTCAAACTATTGACTTCAACGGGTTTTGGTCGGCCAAGGTCAAATGAACTATTATATCTCGGTCAACAGGGCTGTGGTCAACCGGTTGACCTAAACCAAATTCGGTTGACCGGGGGGTAAAATGACCTGTATAGGTCGGTCAACCAAAAGTGCATAACTTGTGCAATTTGGTCCTGTTTCAATACACAATCACCCTATTAAAGTGCCTAAAACGTACAAGTGCAAAGGTGAGTGCCCTAGGGTCTTTTCTAGGTCCAATTTTAGTTGTTATTCATTATGAGCTTGCCTATTAGACCATGCACGTGGTGTCGTGGAAGCTCTTGTGGGGCGCCGTTAGATACACATTTGACGGCTGCACGGGTTGTGGTGGAAGCTCCTGTGGGGCCTCCCCCGGTGCTTCGGCACCCCTAGATGGCAACCAAACATTGCTGACCAACTCATACCCCATAAATCTCAGGGTGATGGCAGAGAATATATCAGCAGATCGCCTTCTCTTCAATGTAGCCACATTTGTGTGTGTGACTCCTATGGATCGAAATAGCTTATTCAGAAATCCTCTGTATGGCATAATAATTCTGTGGTCGATAATTTTGGCCATCATCCATCAAATCATCAAACTGGGCAGATCTAGCTTCTTTCGAGCAAATAAACACCACATAATGAAGCAGTCCAAGAAAGATACATGCATTTTAGAACCTGCCTTGGGCAAGATATTATATGTGATCAAGTTGTGCACGACTTTGGCTTCTAAAGTAAACTACCTATACTATAGGGGATGGTTTTGGCTGGCTGTACTTGGATCGGACATGGTTAGGTTAGCAAATGTGGCAACCGTAAATTCCTATTCATGAATCCAGGAATTTACCACGTCTGGGTACTCAAAATCTCCACGATCTATATCAAAGACATAGGAAAGGTACTGTGCATCGAAACGAATGTCTGTCCTTAATACTCTGGAGAAATATCCATTTTCATCGTTCCCTAGATTTGCATAAAATAACCTAACATATGTTGGGTAGTGACCACTAGGCTGATAAGATATAAAGGTTTTCTAGCATTGATACTCAAACATGTTCATGATATTTCCAAAATACTGATTCATATACTCCAAGTCAAGAAACTTACCCAGTATCGTTTCCTTAGGACACAACTCTCGCATGTATTGAATCTTGGAGTGATTCATCCAAAAGTAGTCGTCCTCAGCTTGTGCCAGATTGTGAGCTCAATATGCTCATTTTGATGGGCCATGAAGGATTTGGTATAGGTCTTAAGGGTTTTGAACAATAAGTGGAACATCAGTGATGAAAGCTCTAAAAATCTCCAACGAAAATGAGCTTTGAACGTGGGAAAAGTATATATATATATCGTAGTTCGGTGGACCAGGAGTAGATATAGTTGACCGACGGTTCAGATTCTTCACAAACCGACACTGTTCGATCAATCAGAGAGAATTTGAACTGAGATCAGTGGTCGATCGAGATGGAATATCATGCCTATGTTCAGTTAACCAAGGGAAACCAATAGGTTTTGTCGACCGGAGTGGAGAGGTTCATAGAGGGTCAGTTGACCGTATGGTCAAAGTCATGGGAGATCAATTGACCGAGAGCTTTTACTCAGTTAAAGCTCGATCGATCGATCATAGTAAATTTCTCCGATTTGGCTTCAGTTTAATCAAAAGCTCTCCCTTAGGTTTAGATTTGATATGTTACATGTATTTTCACATTAACATGATTCTTAGGGATTCTTGGTAAAGAAATATTACACAATTGAAGCACTTGGTGACACAATTGAAGCACTTGCCAAGATTAGACATATTGATCGTAGATAGCTTCCTAGTCTTGTAGTTACTACAACCTTTAAACTTAGAGACTCAGTTAGAAGATAATTTCACTTTGACTGCATTTTTCTTTGAGTCCTAACTATTTTGGCAAAGATCACTTAGGAGTATATGACTTTTCTTGAACAATGCTTTTTGGTGATTAGAGAGTATTCTTTAGATATGATGACATAGAGGAGCAAGGATACGTACCAAGGAATGGGTGAAACTCCACCGAATATGATCATGGTTTGATAAGTATTTCCTATGGAGTGATTAAACCAAAATAGAAGGTTTTGCAATTTAACCTCAAAGAATCTAATCCCCTAGTGGATACCTTTAATTTGGTTATAGCTATGAGAAGCACTCAATAAGATAGAACCCTAGCACTTAATTATGTGCAAAGGAAAACAGTTACTTAACTTTGTGATTTTCATGTTAGCATGTGTTAAGCATTTAGAATTAAGTACAAGGCATAGATGTCATGTCCATTTGGAAGGGGTTAAAGTGTCTTAATATAACAAGATAGGTGTGCATACTGAGATCTTCATCTTAAGCAGCAACCACTTCCCAATCCTACACTCATCACATCCCCCTAAATCTAGGAACTAAAAAAAATATTTAAACAATTTCTATTGGAATTCGATCTTCCTTAGATCCTAAGAGATTCACCATCATGATAATCCAATTCATTTTTTTATCCAGGCCTCTAGCACTACAAGATGGACATGAAGATTGAATGTGCCATTTTCTTTTATAATGTAAATACGTGAAAGATTATGCTTACAAATCTTATTTTTGCTCGAAGAGGCATAAAAATAGCTATTGGATTTAAAGGTTGAACCCTTCTTGAAAATGGTTTTCTTTTTAATTCTTAAGGGTATGTTATGATAATTCTTTTCATATTTAACTTCGAGTGTGGCTCTAAAATAATCATCCATTTCTTCATCTAAGCAGACAATTTTCAACATTTTCTCAATCATTTTATTTTCCAAGGTGGCATGATATTCCTTTATAGTTTCCAATTGCATAACCAACCTTTTATTTTCCATTTTCAAGATTATTTTCTGTTTATACACTCTGACTGGAAATTTATGTATGTTAAATAAAGCACTTTCAAGCTCTTTGTTCAAGTGCATGTTTTCATCTATCAAATTAGCACATGATTCATCACACAAATTGACACAAGAATTATCATATGAATCAGTGCATGAATTTTCAGCCAAAACATCATATGAGCAATCAAATGATTTATCACAAGATTTTCTATAGCGAATATCGCATGAATCATTCACAATATTATCAACAGATGATTCAGTATATGACACATCACAACATTCATCACAAGAATTATCAAACGAGCTGGAGTGAGAATCATATACCTCCTCATTGATTTCAAGCTCATAATTTACCCCCTCCTGATCATTTCAGCTTGGAGCATTCAGAGGAGTTATGATCTCCTTCTCCTGGGATTCTCCATATTTCTTTTCTAGTTCATCCTAGATCTTTTGTGCGCTATGACATGCCACACAATTACGTAGAATATTAGAATCTAAAGCATTGTGTAATAAGTTCAAGGCATATGAATTTGCATGCATCGAATTAATATTATTTTATTTAGGCATATAGATTCCATTTTTCAATCACTTGCAAGGCCCTCTAGCTCATTGAATTTATAAAAGCTCTCATTCTAATTTTTCACGTGGTGTAATCGACACCACAAAAGATAGGAGGACAAAAAGGTGACTAACCCTCACCAAAAGGGGATACACCAATTTGAGCAATTGCGATCTTTTTGCAAAAAACGTCTAAGTCTAGTGCAACGAGGCTCTGATACCAATTGTTAGAATTGGTGTATTCCCAAGAGGGTGGTGAATTGGAATTTTAAAATTTATCTTCTCGGTTAAATGAAATACCTGTATAATACAACCTAGGGTCTTTCTATGCAATTCCAAATGTGCCAACAATATAATGTACGGAAATTTAAATCAAGCGCATCATTCACACCATAACATACATGTGTAGTAAATGTAAAGTGCAGAAATATATGCAAGACACACGATATGTTATCGGGGTTCAGCCAATTGTGCCTACGTCCTGACCTTTAGCTCGCAAGCTCGAGATTTCCACTAAAGGCTCACTTAACGGGTGGAGCGGCACCGATTACAACTAGGTCAATTAGCACAGGGCTGACCTCAACCTTTAGAACCAGGTCAATTAGCGGGGCTAACCTCAACCTACCCCTTACTAGGATGGTACACGTAACTTTCCTAACCGGGTCTCAGCCAATCCGGGACTATTTCAAAGGGCTAGTCTCCCTCTTTAGGCCCGTGCCCGGATATACAATAGTATGTTCACAATCAATGAAATGGTACAGTGATTATGCTTTCATGTAAAACAAATATGTACCCAATTACGTGCCATCACATACACCACCAATAAGATATAATAAGTAAGCTTAGTGTGGTTTACAATACGTCAACTCTCAAATAAATATTTGCTATTGATGTAATCAATGTGTGAGAGTGCAAACCAGTATGTTCTTTATTTCACTAGATATCCAATCAACGTGTTCAAACAAAGATATCAATCAAGTCTCAAATATGCTAATCAGCGGGATATCTCAATCATGTAAATATCAAACAATGTATATGCGTGGTTTGCAAAAGATACTCAATCTTTGTATTCAGCAAATAATATGGAAGTTAATGAATATTGCAACAAAGATCAATATTGCAATGAATAAGCAATACTCAAAAGTTTTATACAAGTCTTCTTGGGAGAGACTTATTAACAAAGTCCCCTAAGAGCACTTAGGTTTAGCTCTCACAAAAATCGAATCAATCTAATAAGAGTGGGAGAGCAAACCTATCTAAACAAGCACTCAATCAACTTACAGAGAGTTTGAGCAATTAAAGAGGGTAAGTATGAGTGATTTTAGTATGAAAATGAGTAGTAGGAGATTTTTGGTTGAGAAAGAATTTTTTAATTGATTTTTCTAATCGTATTCTAATTTTCCCAAATGAAGGGGTATTTATAGACACCCCATGAATTTTGACCATTGGGGACAAAGCTAGTATTATTAGAAAAGATTTAATGATGTTTAGTGATTTTAACCCTGTTAAAAATATTTAACCATGGTAAAAAATATAGGGCAACCCAAGAGCACTATTCGACCAGAAGACTTTCGATCGACCGAAGTTCTTACGGCTCGGTCAACCGGGCCAATTTTGAACTTTAGGGTTGGTTGGTCAGGATGGTGTGTCTGAGGTGATTTTTCAAAATCAGTGCGTTTGGTTGACCAGGATGAAAATGAACTAACTGCTCAGTCGACCAGACCATTGGGTTCCCACATGTGGGAAATCGGTCGACCAGGTTAGTGTAGTACAAAAATGTCTCGGTCAACCAGGAAGTCAAACTGTTGACTTAAACGGGTTTTGGTCGACAAGAGTCAAATGAACTATTTTATTTCGGTCGACTGGGTTGTGCTCAACCGGTTGGCCTAGACCGAATTCAGTCGGCCATGGGTAAAATGACCTGTATAGGTCAGTCGACTGAAAATGCATAACTTATGCATTTTGGTCCTGTTTCAATACACAATCACCCTATTAAAGTGCCTAAAACATACAAATGCAAAGGTGAGTGCCCTAGGGTCTTTTATAGGTCCAATTTTAGTTGTTATTCATTCTGATCTTACCTATTAGACCATGCACGTGGGGTGTGTGATTATTACACATAAACACCCTAATTTACTATTATAGAAAATTACATAAATGAATTATATATTACAACACAAAGTAATTAGGTCTTCAATCTTCACTTGCTCAATGCGCATCAAGATCCGACAACTTAAGTTCCTGCACATAATCTCAAACACCCATTAGATATAATGAGCATTTGTCATAATCAAAATCGGGCGTGACTTATAAGGTCAACAACGTCCATTCTTAATTTCATCATACTTGGTATACCACCATAATTTAGCATTACCAAGCAAGTACGTGGTTGCAGTATTCATTTTCACCTATTCCGAGGCCATCCTCATAGTGGAAAAGTACTACACCATATCAAATAAGAAGTTTTCCAAATCCTTGGCATGATGGGCACCCCCATACATTCTGGGTTTTGGTACCTTGGTCATGCTAAGCTCTAGAGTGTTAGAGTTTCCAAAGCAACAACCATCATGTTCACCTTCACATTTTGATCAGCTATCCTAGCATGCAAGGTCTATACAGTATGTTGAAGGTACTTTGACAATTCCACCATGAAACTTGTTGATATTTTTATGACCCCTCCAACTCGTCAACATGATTAGTAAGTCGAGCCATCTTTATAGCCACATTGTTGGTTGTCATCTTAATATGTGCTTATAGCACCCCTTATTCTCTTGGCATTGGTTGACATGGTATTTTACCAAAGCTTTCCTAATCCAACAATGAAGGCAACTAAATTCACAGAACAATTAACCAAGATTTGATACTAGGTACCACAGGCCAAGTATTTCACAACTTTGTGAAGGTTTGTGTGGTAGACCATGTGTGTGTAGCGAGGGAGACAAGTAGGATAAACATGTTCACAATGACTAGTGAGTTTCATAGATTGATGAACACTCGCCCTCCCCCAAAGAGCTTTATATGCTGCTAATGGCCATTTTGAATAAATGCCTAAAATGTAGATTAGCTAGAACTTTTACATTTCTCTACCTTATAATTTTTATTTTTTTTTCCTTTTCTACTTTATTTTTTCTCATTTTTTGATTGCACTAAGGTAAAACCAAGATTATCCAAAATGGTAAGCTAGGCTTTGGTAGCTATTTTGACCTCATGCACACAGATTGAGACAAAACCTCTGACATTCCATGCATTTCTGGCCACTTTTTTGCCAATTCTGACTATACCAAGTGATTTGGGATAGTCCAAAATTGTAAGAAGAGGTGCAACTGTGAGTTTAACTTTAGACACGCAAATCGAGGTAAAACCCCTATCATTTCAAGCTTTTTTTGCCCTCTTTCTACCAAATCTAACCGCATCAGGTGATTCAAAAGCTATCTGAAATTATTAAGAGGGGTTAAACTATAATTTTGAATTTTGTACAAGAATTAAGGTGAGATTCTAGATCTTCTATAATTTTTTTTACTTTTTGGACATTTTTGGAATTTTGGCCATTTTTTGTAGACTCCATATATCTTTTTTCATTATTTTAATAAATTTTTTTTTTAAATCTATATAATATTATAACATTATAATATTATAATATTTATAAATATTTAAAAAAATTAACATTAAAATAAACTTTTTAAAAAAAAATTAAAAAAAAAATAGGGTTGGTGCATGACCACATGTGCTACCGTGTGGGAGACCATGCACACACACATGTAGGCACATGCCAATCCCCATTAAAATGGTATTTCATTTTTTTGGAAGTCACTCGCATGTGTTGCCCACATGCAAGCATGTGTACGTATGTAGCCAAATGACATTGTTTTGAATATTTTCAAAATAAATAAATATATATATATATATATATATATATATATATAATAAGGGGGCAAAACAACATTGTTTGATAGCGCCCCCCTTCTTCTTCTCGATCTCTAACGAGGCTCCCTTGTCAGAGTCACCATTTTTTTACCGTAAGGGTCCCTGGCTCTCCCTTTTTCACTTTCCTATCTCTCTCTCTCTCTCTCTCTCTCTCTCTCTCTCTCTCCTTTCACTTTGGCACACAAAGGCCTCCCTAACCACTCCCATCTCTCTCAATCTCCTCCCCTTCCAGCTGCAGCCACACTAGTAGTTCAACTATGCCATAGCTACACCACCACCCTTTTTTTTTATTTATTAATGTATTTATTTTCCCTCTCCTCTAGCATATAAAAGCTAAAGGAGAGGGGATGGTGCTCTCTCTCTCTCTCTCTCTCTCTCTCTCTCTCTCTCTCTCTCTCTCTCTCTCTCGTTTTCCTTTCTCTCTCTCCTCCTCCCCTTTCCCTTCTCGTCCTCCTCTACCTCAACAAGAGGGGACCTGAGGCCCTATTTCATTTTCTTAGGTTCTTCTTCTTCTTCTTCTTCTTCTTCTTCTTCTTCTTCTTCTTCTCTCTCTCTCTCTCTCTCTCTCTCTCTCTCTCTCTCTCTCTCTCTCTCTCTCTTTCCTTTCTCTCTCTCCTCCTCCCTTTTCCCTTCTCGTCCTCCTCTACCTCAACAAGAGGGGACCTAAGGCCCTATTTCATTTTCTTAGGTTCTTCTTCTTCTTCTTCTTCTTCTTCTTCTTCTTCTTCTCTCTCTCTCTCTCTCTCTCTCTCTCTCTCTCTCTCTCTCTCTATGTGCTTTTTCTCTCTAGTTAATTGTGTGTGTGTGTGTGTGTGTGTGTATGAATGTGTGTTGAATCAGTGAATGGATATGTGTATGGTCATGTGTGTATGCTTATGATGGATTGGTGTGTGTGCGTTCATGAATGTATAAAGATGCATGTATGCATGTGTAAGGCATGGATGTATGTGCATATAGTTATAAGATAATGAATGTAGTCATGTATGTATGCAAGTGTGTATATGCAAGTGCTTATGTGTGATACATGGTGCATGAATGCATGATGACGTATGTATATATATGCTTGTAGTTATATGCATGTAGATGTATGAATGCATGCATGACTATGTATGTGCATGTATGTATGATGTTGGCATGTGTGCATGAGTATATGTGTGGATGTATATATACATATATGCATGGCATGGATAAGTATTTGCATGGATGTATGTTTATGTAGTGTATGTATGCATAGGTGATGGTGTATGCATGCATGCACAGTCATGTATGTAGGAGCATGTATATATATGTGTACATATAATATAATATATGTACTTTCTTATACATATTAAGAATATGTGTTTATGTACTTTTATATATATTTGCATTATATATAGCTAAGTATAATATGTGTATATCATATATTATATGTATATATTATTAGGTATATTTATATGTGTATATATATGTATGTGTGTGTGTGTGTTTATATACCTATATATACATATATGTATGAATGGAATTATATGTATTTATCTACCTACATATGTATGTATGTATGTATGTATGTATGTATGAACTTATATGTGTATATATATATAAATGCAGGTGTATATATGGGTATGTTTATTTACATATGTAGATAAGTATACTATTATTATTATTATTATTATTATTATTATTATTATTATTATTATTATTATTATTATTATTATTATTATTATTATACATGTATCTATATATACCTGCATATATATATATATATATATATATATATATGCATATGAATATATTTAATATTATTTGTAATATATGTATATTTCTTCGAGTGCTCGAACAGTGATACCAATACTAGAGGAACAAAAGGGGTCTTTTTTCTTTCATTTTCTATTTCTTCTCTTTTGAAAGCAACACATACATAATTGTGATAATCCTTTTATGAACAAGTGTCATTAGGGTGTTGAAAGGCTAATCATCATTGAGATGATTGGCTAATCACCTTCCCTACACACAAATGTATTCCCAAAATCTAAATCTACTTTTCCTATACCTTTTTCAGGCTTTTCCTTTATTTTTACTATGTTTTCAAAAAAATAAGGTGGCGACTCCATGTTTTTCAACTATTTTACTCCTTTTTCTCCAAAACCTCTTCTCATTTGGGGATTGTTATTCCCTTTTCATTAGCACTCCAAATAGAATCTAATGTCTACATATGCAAATCTCACTCTGGCACTAGGGAGCATCAACTTGTCTAAGTAGCCATACTCCTATTTTTATCTTATGACAAAACTATCTTTGAAAAATAAACCTACCCTAGTATATGCAAGATGGGTAGTATATGTAGGATGGTAACCCATCCTTTGCACACAAGACAAGTGATCATAGGTAGCATAATTCCTTGAACAAGCTTGGCTCGTGATGCATGGGTATAGTCTCATAGAGTACGCATATATATATACTACTCTAATGCAAATTAAAAATTTATTGTTCAGGAAAGTATGCGTCCTATCATCATATTTTTCACGTTATTTATGGCAGCATAAACATGGATTTAGTTATGTCTTTCATAATATGTGGAAGTTTAATTAGAATTTGGATCTCTCATTTGAATTTGTATGAATTAAATGTAAATAAAATTTAATATAATTTTATATTATATTTTTTTTGAAATTTGTGAAAGTTTAAGTCAATATAAAATCTAAAATTCTTGCTCAATTTCAAACACAATTTTAGAGTGAAATACTACAAATATTGATTGGATTCATTGAAAAATCATATACCTCCTTTCACATCCACAAAAATTTACATTACTACTTGCACAGGGGAAATATGCATACATACACCATAAAAATTTACATTACTACTTACATAGGGTAATCGTCAACGAAAAGATACCAAGACCACCTGAAATCTCAGAGCGGGTTTGTCGACGAATAAAGGGGATTTTGTGACAAAGGCACAGTGGTGGTTCGTTGACGTACACAGGGAACTTGTCGAAGAAAATAAATCGAGACCTATCTGAATTCGACACAGAAGGATTGTCAACAAACACAGGGTTTCATCGATGAAGACATGTTTAAGAATCGTCGATGAAGGCGTGAATTTGTCGACGAACATCGGGCTACTGGTAGCATTTAATGCGTATTAACGACTAGTTTTCAAAATTTCTTTTCTCCATTAATGCCCAACAGCTCTCCAGCGCATTGCTCGTCCATTTGCCCTTGAATATGAGTCTTGTGCGTTCATTTCCAACTAGTTGAGTACTTGGTGGTTAAGCACATTGAATGAACATTCATTTCTAGGGTTTGCATTCTTGCTCATACTCTCTTGCTCTTTACTCTTGTCTTACATACTATTCACAAAGAGAGTAGTGTGAGGTTTTGACTTGTAATATCAGCTCAAAAAGGAGCAATTGAAGTTATGTCTTATTGTTTTGATTCATTGTGTTGAAGGGTTCTTTGTGAGCCTTTGTAAGGTGACTCTTTGTGAGCACCATTTGTAGCTCTCGATAAGCAGCTGGACTGTAAAGGCTTCTCCTCTGGTGAAGGAGGATTGCTTAGTGAATTTGGGTAATCCTTGAGTTGGTCTCAAGGCGAGGACGTAGGCTTGGTGCCCAATAATGTTAATATCGTCGTGTTGAGCTTTTCTTCTCCTTCCTCTTTCAATTTGTTTGCTTTATATTATTTGTCTTAAATATAAATTGTGATATAACACTCTTGCATCTTGCCAAGTTGTTTTCATGATTGTAGAAAAAGTTTTATATTCATGAAAGACGTCTACTCACCCCCCCTCTAGATGCACACCTAGACCAACAAGTGGCATCAGAGTGGGTCACTAGACCTTCGAAGTAACATCTAAAGCGCAAAGATCCAATTACGGACATGTTTGCCCAAGGACAATTCACTGACAGTCCACCCAAGTTCTGCGGTGTCAACTATCCGGCATGGAAGGACTGAATGTCAATCTTCATCGAAGCATATGACTACAGAATGTGGAATGTAATCACCGAAGGAGATTACGTATTTAAGGATGACGATGGTGAGACTATATCGATTGGGAAACTCCCAAAAGCTGATGCAAAGCTAGCACAACTAAACTTTAAAATGAAAAACTTTCTTTATTGTGCTATGAACGACGAAGAATACAATCGAATTTGTGGATGCAACACAACCAAGGAAATGTGGGAGAAGTTCCAGGTAACATATGAAGATACAACTCAGGTGAAAAAAAATAAAAAATTTATATATTTGTTAAAGAATATGAAATGTTTAAAATAGAAGGAGGTGAGTTGATTACTTCCATGTTCACACGTTTTACATAACAAATGGATTGAAAGCACTTGGTAGGGAATATTCTATGGAAGATAATGTGCAAAAAGTTCTTCGTTCATTACTGAAATCATAGTATGCAAAGTCTATGACAATTGACGAAGCAAAGGACCTATCTAAGGTCACTCTTGATGAGCTCATTGGATCTCTCATAAATTATGAGATCAAGAAGAAGAATGTTGCAGCTGAAGTAGAATAGACGAAAAAGACAACGGACATGGCTCTAAAGACAGCAAACAAGAAGGAAATTATGGAAGAAGAAGAAGAAGAGTGTGACAATGATAATGAAGTAGCTTTCCTCACAAGAAGATTCAAAAATTTCTTGCTAAAGAAATAGGCTGGTAATAAAAAAGAGAAAGGAGAATCAAGCCTAAGATGTTATAACTGTAAAAAGACCAGACACCAAATGGCTGATTGCCCAAACTTCAAAAGCAAAGGCAACAACCAACAAGGAGACAAAAAGAAATACAAAGCTATGAATGCAACCGGATGGGACGAACTTGACGGAACTTCAACCGATGAAGAAAACAAATAAGAAGTTGCAAACTTTTGTTTTATGGAAAATGAGCAAAATGAGGTAAATTTTGATGACAAATACCTTCCCTTATATGAAGAAATAGAAGAAAATTGCAAGAAACTTTATATTGAGTTGATTGTTATTAAAAAGAAAAATAAGCTTTTAGAATAAACTCATTCAAAATGTAAACAAAAGCAAATCCGTTTATGTGATGCTTTAAAAGATAAAAATACTTTTCTCAAAGCTGAAAATGAAAAACTTGTCAAGAACTCCAAAAATGACAAGAAGACCTTTCAAAAGGAAGTTGGAAATTTGAAAAACCAAATTGTTCTTCAAGAAAATTCAAATTTGAAGAAGAAAATTGAAGATCAAAATAACATCATTTACAATTTTACAAATGGAAAAGAAATTTTTGATAAGTTACTTGGAATCCAAAGATTTTGAATTTTCAAAGAAGGATTAGGGTATGGTCTATCATCATTGAAATCAATCGGCTTTGTAAACTTTTGTGCTAAGAGAAGCTCTTTTCAAGAAAAAAACTCAGCACCCAAATCAAACCCTTTGCATGCTAACAAATGTTGCTTGTATTGTGAAAGAAAGGGTCATGTGCGCTTCACTTGCTCTTTTAGAGGAAATAGAGGAAAAGGAATAAAATATGAATGGGTGATTAAGGATACTAACCCCCTAGGACCCAAGGCAATATAGGTTCCAAAACAAATTACTTAGTGTTGTGTGTAGGTTTGCTTGAAGACAAATTCTACAAGGAACAAATGGTTCCTCGACAGTGGTCGCTCAAGACATATGATGGGAGACGCCGACAAATTTCTCTCTCTCACCTACAAGAAAGAAGGGTTAGTGACATTTGGAGACAACGCCAAGGGTAAAATTATCGACGAAGGTAAAATAGGTAATTCTTCTTTGTCTATCAAAAATGTTGCTTTTGTAGATACACTAAAGCATAACCTGTTAAGTGTTAGTCAGTTGTGTGATAAGGGACTACATATTATATTTCAATCTACCCAATGCTTGATAAATGATTTAAATGGAAATACTATACTAGTAGGTAAGCGTGAATCTAACATCTACATAATTGAGTTTGATGATATTAAAACTTGTGATGTTAGATGTTTGGCAGCAACAAATGAAAATAGTTGATTATGGCATAGGAGGCTAGGTTATGCTAGGATGGATTTATTGCATAGGTTATCCTCTAAGGAGCTAGTGAATGGCTTATCAAAAGAAAATTATGTCAAAGACAAAGTATGTGATGCATGTCAATATGGAAAACATGTTAAATCATCTTTCAAAACCAACAAAATGATATCCACAACAAGTCCATTAGAATTGATTCATCTTGATTTGTTTAGACCAAATGATATTGCAAGTATTAGTGGAAAATTGTATGCTTTTGTGATAGTTGATGACTTCTTTAGATTTTCATGGGTAATCTTTCTTGCAAACAAAAGTGATACTTGCAATGCCTTTATTCATTTTTGTAAACAAATTCAAAATGAAAAAGGAATGTCAATTGTTCACATTAGAAGTGATAAGGGAATTCAGGAACAAAGAATTAGAAGACTTTTGTAATGAAAATTGTTATTCACATAACTTCTCCGCACCAAAAAAATTCACACAAAACGGAGTAGTTGAATGAAAGAACCGAACGCTCCAAGAAATGGCTAGGACAATTCTTAATGAACATAATATTCCAAAATATTTTTGGGTTGAAGCCGTTAGTATAGCCTGCTATGTTAGTAATCATGTCATCATCGTATCCAAAATTGGCAAAACCCCATACAAGATATGGAAGGGTAGAAATCCAAACATCTCACATTTTAAGGTATTTGGATGCAAGTGTTTTATATTAAACGATAGAGAGCACTTAGCAAAATTTGACTCAAAATCCGATGAAGGAATCTTTCTAGGGTATGCAATGAATAGCAAAGCTTATAGAGTGTTTAATAAATAAACCCAAACTGTTTAAGAATCAACACATATTGTTTTTAATGAAACTAACCCATATACACCTAAACTGTAGTTGACCTAGATGATCAAGAGACTACTATAAGAGTTGAAAGGGAACTTGAGCAACTTAAGATAAATGATGAACAAAATGAAAATTTCCAAAAAACAAAAATTGATCATCAAGAATCATCAACTCAAGAAGAGTCTTTGAAACAGGAAAAAGAAAATCTAGAAATCCCTAGAGCATGGAAATTTGCTAAGAATCACCCAATCGATCTCATCATTGGTAGTCCATCCCATGGAGTCAGCACTAGATCTCACTTGAAAAGTGGATGTAATCATATAGATTTTGTGTCCCAATTAGAGCCTATAAACTTTGAGAATGCAAAAAATGATGAAAATTGGATATTAGTCATATAGGAGGAACTTGATTAATTCGAAAGGAACAAAGTATGGGTTTAGTTCCTAAACCCAAAGACACTACAATCATAAGTACAAAATGGGTGTTTAAGAATAAGAAAGACGAATATGGCAACATTGTAAGAAACAAAGCTAGATTGGTTGTGCAAGGGTATAACCAACAAGAGGGTATTGACTATGATGAGACTTATGCCCTTGTAGCAAGACTTGAAGCCATTAGGATGTTGTTTGCCTTTGCCTACTATAAAAACGTCAAGTTATTCCAAATGCATGTAAAGAGTGCTTTTCTAAATGGGTACATCAATGAAGAAGGCTATGTTAAGCAACCCCCAGATTTTGAGAGTCATACACACCCTGAATATGTATTTAAACTCTCAAAAGCCCTGTATAGACTTAAGCAAGCACCAAGAGCTTGGTATAAAAGATTAAGCAAGTTTCTCTTAAAAGATGGCTTCATAAGAGGAAAATTTGACACTACCTTGTTCTTAAAACATAAGGAAAGTGATATGCTAGTCATACAAATTTATGTAGATGATATCATCTTTTGTGCTACAAATGAGAATATGTGTAAAGAATTTGCCCAAACTATGCTGGAGACATTTGAGATGAGTATGATGGGCAAATTAACCTTCTTTCTTGGGTTGCAAATAAAATAAACGAAGAATGGAATTTTCATTAATCAAGCCAAATACGTCAAGGACATGCTTAATAAATTTGGTCTTGAAATGGGAAAATCTAAAACAACCCCCATGAGCATAACAACGAAACTTGATAATGATGAAAAAGGGAAGAATGTTGACCAAAAACTATATGAAGGGATGATTGGTAGTTTGTTGTATCTCACTTCCAGCAAACCTGATATTATGTTCACGTTTGTTTGTGTGCTAGATTCCAATAATGTCCCAAAGAGTCACATTTTAATGTCGTCAAGAGAATATTTAGATACCTAGCAGGAACACATGACTTAGGGCTCTTTTACCCTAAGAATGTCCCATTTGATCTCACCTGCTACTCAGATGCTGACTATGGAGGATGCAAAACCGATGGAAAGAGCAATAGTGGAACATGTCACTTTCTAAGACACTCACTTTTCTCATGGTTTTGCAAGAAGCAAACTTCAGTTGCTCTCTCAATCACCAAGGTTGTATACATTGTAGCCACTCAAGCTTTATATATGAAGCAACAACTTGAGGTTTTTAGAGTTTTGATTAAGGGTACACCAATTCTTTGTGGCAACACTAGTACCATCACTATCTCGAAAAACCCATGCCTACACTTTAGGACCAAAGATATTGAGATACGACACCACTTTATTCGAGATCATATTCAAAAGGGGGACGTTGAATTAGTATATGTAAATACCAAAGATCAACTAGCTGATATTTTAACCAAACCCCTAAACGAAGAAAGGTTTAGCAAAATCAGGCCTGAATTGGGCATATGCATTTCCAATGACCTATCTTAGTTTTTGCCATAAGGAATGCCCGTAGATTAACAAGTTGCAAAGGTCTTCTTAAACCCTTTTCTCAAAGGAAGCTTTTTCAAAAAAGGACCTTATCAATAAAAGAATAGAAGAAAATAAATTTGCCCTTTGTTTTTGAAAAGGTGAGTGAAAATCTCTCTAAAGAACATCAAGTTGCTTTTTAATGGCTCAAAACTTGCAAAAGTCATAACGCATAAGTTTTAACTGACATCGTCGATGAACACAGGGGAATCATCAATGATCGGTGTATATTATTTCGTCAATGAACACAGGCGATTCATTGATGACCAATGAAGAGCACTTCGTCGATGAACACAGGGGATTCGTCGATGAATTTTATCAGGGAAACTTAAAAAAAATCAGCGTACCAAATTGAACTCTCTATGCCCTAACCCTAGCTCTCGCGTTTTTGCCCCCTTTCATCCCTCTGATCTCTATCCTTCTCCCTCCATCCTCTTTGCACCTCTCCTTCTCCATTTTCTATCCTCCCCTAAGCCTCCACAACCCTCACAGCCCCAACACCCTCCTTCGATCTCTGTCTCTCCACTCACAGTTCCCCTCCCAATGCATCAGCTCTCCTAACCATTTGAGCCCTACTCCAGATCTCCCTCTCAAACACTTCTCTCACCCTCTCTTCATCTCACTCTAATGGTACCACGTTCGAAGAAGAGAGCCCTCACTTCCTCTCAACCAGAGCTCGACAAAGGATCTTCTCAAAACCCTCCCACTGAGCCGTCACGGCAAGCCATAGTTGAAGCTGACCAATGCTTCGTATCCTTTAAAGCTACCCATCGTTACCACTCCGACATCTCCAAGTGACACATTGTCCATGGTAACATTGTTCCTTCCCATTTCCATCAGGCTAACTTCCCCACTTTGTTAGCCAAGATCAAAGTTGTAGAATGGAAAGTTATGTTTGATTTGGGAGAGCTCGTGTATGAGGAATTAGTCCATGAATTTTATGCTAATTTCGTTCCGTCCACTCAGGGTTGTGCAGCGTACTCTATAATCAGGGGGACCGTAATTCGGTTATCCAATCACACCTTCTTTCAATTCTTAGGTTACCAATTTTATCTAATTCAATGCCTTCCCAAGGCATCATGGCCTACACAGTATGACTGGTTCGATTCACACGAGGCCCTGAAGTTGATCACTGGTGACCCCCATATTCCTGCAATTGCTAGACCCAAATCTAAAGACCTTATTGTTGGATTTCGCGTCCTGCACCACATGATCACATACAACTTCTCACCATGGACAGGTGGGCACGACTGCGTGGCTCTAGGTGATATTTTCTCTATGTACTCTCTATGGAATGGCAAAGGAATTTACTTTCCAATGGTTGTTATTCAACATATCGAGGAAAATCTAAAAAGACAATAAGGGTATCTGCCATACGGCCGCCTGCTCACTACATTCTTTGATCACTTCGATCTTATCCGCACTAGGATGCCTGGTATTAGACCCTTTCTAGAAGATACGTACACTAAGGCTACTCTTTGTAGGATGCATTTTGGGAAAGATGAGGATACCAATACCTGGGTGAAAGCCCATGACCTAGGCAGGGCACCAATGGATGAGGTGCAAGCTACCATGGAAGAAGATGAGGAGGCCGAGGAACCTTCAGTTGATCCATCCTAGAATGCCTAGATGGCCTACAGCTCGCTGTGGCACAATCGGATCAACGTAATTGTGCCCGTTTTGACTCTCTTGATGCGGCCATGGCACTGCAAGACAATCAAAGTCATGCCCACTTTGACTCCATTGACGTTGCTTTAGCCATCCTCCAAGCCAAATTGGATCACCTACAGGAGTAGCTTTTGGGTAGGAACCCCCCTATTTTTTATAATGGCAAAGAGGGAGATGTATATGGATGGTCCTGTTTCTTTAGATGATCTATTGTTAAAGCATATTGTTGAGTTTGCGTCAATTTTGGTGTCTTGATGCAAATTTTCTTGTACCCCTTTTTTAACTTTACTTTTGTAATCATGGACTAATACTGAACATGATTGTAATTAAATGTCTTACTGATACTTCTACTACAACTGCTTGTGATTGAATTGTGAAATACTGAACTGTTTGTGTTGAATGGTAATACTGAATTGTTTGTGGAACTATTGAGCTGCTTGCATTGAATAATGAATTGGTTCAAGTTTAAAAATATGGAAAAATGTTCTATTTACAAACATCATGCTGCTAAAATTTCTATTGGCTTTCCAAACATAAAAGGGTCCTGAAGTATGTACATTATGGGGAGAAAATGTTAAAACCTTTTAAACATGTATGCAGACTTTAAGGGAGAGTATTTTTAAAAAACATTTTTCAAAAGAACACCAATGGTTTGCCATCATAAGAAAAAAAGGGGGAGAATGTTAGCCCTAGTGGCTAAGGTTTCTCATTCTAGTTTGTTTTGATGACAACAACCCATTAATAGTTTTTAAAGCATGCTAACATTTTTCCTCAAGCTTAGTTCAGATGTACAAGAAAACTCCAAGGCAAGCATAAGGGTCAAACATGTATCGAACAAGAAAAGAGCAAATGACCATCAACAAGGTCCAACATAAGGCACATACGGAACTCAACCACTCAAGCAAAGCACATATGATTTCTACATTAGATATATGTGTTGGGTTGTGTGTATAAGATTGATATTGTAACTCCTGTGCATATGGTATGTTCAAAAGTATCTTGCAAGAGACGAGCAAATCACACATGCATATAGTTCATAATAGGTTAGAACATGATTTCGGGATCACACATGCATGTTGAGCCACTTAAACTACATAAGATGTCACAATGGCTTTCAAATGTATTTTATCAAAACAAGACATTTTGAAATTGGTAAGAATTAATTATGGATGAGATGGAACTTTTACTTGAATGAAAACCAACTTTGAAACTTGTCCACATTCATATAAGTAAAGGGGCTTATCGACAAATACAGGGGATTCGTCGATGAACGAATGAAGGGATTCGTCAATGTACATAGGGTAATTGTCAACCAAAAGATATCAAGACCACCTAAAACTCAGAGTGGGTTTGTCGACGAATATAGGGGATTTGATTACGAAGGCACAACGGTGATTCGTCGATGTACACAGGAGACTCGTCGACGAAAAGAAACCAAAACCTATCTAAATTTAGCTTAGAAGGATCGTCAACGAACACAGGGTTTCGTTGATGAAGGCATTTTTAAGAATTGCCGATGAAGGAGTGAATTTTTCGATGAACATTGGGCTGCTTGTAGCATTTAATGTGTATTAAAGGCTAGTTTTCAAATTGTCTTATCTCCATTAATGCCTAACGGCTCTTCAGCGCATTGCTCGTCCCTTTGCCGTTGAATATGAGTCTTGTGCGTTCATTTCCAACTAGTTGAAGACTTGGTGGTTAAGAACATTGAATGAACATTCATTTCTAGGGTTTTCATTCTTTCTCATACTCTCTTTCTCTTTACTCTTGTCTTACATACCATTCACAAAGAGAGTAGTGTGAGGTTTTGACTTGTAATATTAGCTCAAAAAGGAGTAATTGAAGTTCTATCTTATTGTTTTGATTCATTGTGTTGAAGGGTTCTTTGTGAACCTTTGTAAGGTGACTCTTGGTGAGCACCATGTTTTATCTCTTGGTGAGCAGCTGGATTGTAAAGGCTTCTCCACCGGTGAAGGAGAATTGCTTAGAGGATTGGGAATCCTTGAGTTGGTCTCAAGGCATGGACGTAAGCTTGGTGCGAAACCACGTTAATATTGCCGTGTTGAGTTTTTATTCTCCGTCCTCTTTCACTTTGTTTGTTTGTTATTATTTTCCCTAAATATAAATTGAGATACAATACTCTTGCATCTTGCCAAGTTATTTTTGTGATTGTAGAAAAATTTTAATATCTGCGAAAGACGTCTATTCATCCCCCTCTAGACGTACACCCGAGCCAACAGTGTGTTTTATAGTCTAGGTAGTTGAATTCACTTCTGAATTTTTTATAATAAGATGACTAAATTGAAGGTGTGACTTATTTAATATTTTCAATTATACTTGCACATTTACAAAACACGCATGTCTTGACTAGTATTAATACAACTACATAAGGAGATGTTTTTAAACTCTATAGATTTATACTTCTCTTCAAAATAATTAAACGATGTTTTTTTATATTAATATAGATGGTTTCTGCAAAGGAAAAGGAGTGTGACGTGCCATCCAAGCGTAATGAGGAGTCAGAGGTCCCTAACAATGGAGGAACTTCTCCCCCACTTCCACCAACAAGCAAGGCTACTATTAAGGCCAAGACCAGTATTGGTAAAAATACTAATCAAATATATATAGTCTAAAGCCATTTTTATTTTTTTTTAAGATTGAAGGTGATCCTGAATATTCAAGGGCTAAATATAATTATTGTGAACTAGATTATGCATGTCATCCTATTAGGAATGGGACTATGGTGATGTTAAACAATTTAGAAACTTGTGCAAAGTATCCTTATAGGAAACTAGAGAAGGGTCGACATATTGATTACACATCAAAGTTGCGTAATTAGGCAATTAAATTCATGCATTAAAGATTATAATTTTAATTAAATGTTAGATTATGTCCATTATTTTAATCAGTGAGCTCATTCGATAATGTTAAGATAATTATCCTATTTTTTTAAAGTTACGGATATTTGTGTTTTAATATCATAGGATAATTTTTAGAAGGTTGAAGTCTTGCATGCAAATTCATAAAAGCCATGCACAAGAATCAAGAGGGCATGCGTGAGAGGACTAGAAGCCATGTGCGTGTGTAGATGAGTTGGGTGTCGTGCATGCATTTAACGTGGGCTTCATCCATGCCAACCATGAGCATCCGGGTACATGGAAGCTGGACCATGCAAGAATACTTTTGAATGAAGTTGCATGCACACACATTAAATGAGTAAGCCGCAATCCTAGTCCGAAATTCACCAGGAGACAACTTGGATGTATTTTAGTATTTTTAATCATAACTCTCTCATCCGAGCTCCTATTAAGATAATTCAAAGTTTTTTGGAAAGCCAATAAAACTTTCTACAACTTTCGTGTTTTGAGTTTTGAGAGTTACGGACTGTAGGAAGGTCAAAAGTGGGCTTGAAAGTGCAGAACTAGCCATGTGTTAACAAAAGAAAAAAAAATGAATAAAAGCCCATTAAGTTGATGTGACCATGTGTGGGGGGGCTCAAGGCCTTGGAGCTCCTTATGAGCAGCTGAAATTGCAAGAAAAAAAGGGACTTTTGACAGCTTTTGAAAAGTCAACAAAGGAGACTAGGGTTTTTCTTTTAGGGAGTAGGTAGTTAAGGTCTTCTTTAGATAGCTTTTGGGAGGTCTTCTTTTTAGGGCCTTAGAGGCCGTGTGCAGCTTGGAGAAGTCTCTCACACTGCTTGTTCTCTCTCTCTCTCTCTCTCTCTCTCTCTCTCTCTCTCTCTCTCTCTCTCTCTCTCTCTCTCTCGCTTTCTCTCTCTCTTGTTCCTTCATTCTTCTCTCTCTCTTGTTACTTCATTACTTTTTAAAAATACCTTATTTAGATTTATTTTATTGAAGCTTTTTGCTCAAGTCAAATTTTTTTTAAGCAAGTATTTAAGTTTAATTTACTTTTAAAATCTTTGTTTAAGTTAGTTTAACGTTGAAGTTTAAGTTAATTAATTTATTTTTTTTTTGAATCTATTGTTGGATTGAGTTTAATTTTTGATCAAGTTATTAGTTGGATTAAGTTTAAATTCTTGAGTTGATGTCTAATTGAGTTTTTTTTTTTTTTTTTTTTTAAAGTTTGAATGTTTAAGTTGATTCATAAAGTTTTTGTCTTTAGGTTTTTGTCTGAAATTTCAAATGTATGTTTTATTTCTTGTCTAAATTCTTAATATAGGATTGTGTTCCACATTTAATTTTGTTATCATTTATTTTATTATGTAAATGGATCATTGAGTAGGGATATTAATTGTGTTAATTTGTCCTATTGTCTATTTATTGTTACTAGTTTCTTGTCCTTAATTTTATTCGTGAGATGTCTATAGTTTCTGTCTTGTTTCTTTTTAATTTTTTCACAAAATCTTAAAAATCCTAGGAAATGAATCTAAACTGTGTTCAGTAAAATTTTCTTTTCTTACTTTCTTTTAGGATTACATAAAGTTTGGAATTAAATTGCATTCCCTGAGGAGACGATTTGGCCCTTGGGCTAATTATTATATGACTGAACTCCTATACTTAGGATAGCTTCCAAGCTGCTCATTTCTAGAGTGAGTCAAGTTTTTAGTGTCGTTGTCGAGAATTGTCAGTTTTAGTTTCAAACTAGTTTTTTCCTATTATTTTAATTTTTATCATGAAAAAGAAAAATAAAAAAAAAATTCTTGAAGAAAATATGGCTACACCTGCATCACGCACGCTTATGGATTTTTTGCAACCCACACGAACCACACAACCATCTTACATCATATTGCTTGAGGATGCATAGAACTTTAACATTAATCCGAGAATGATATCTATGATACCTCAATTTTTTGGGATGGAGTGTGAAAATCCGTATCAGCATTTAACTGATTTTGAGCTTGCATGTGTTACATTCATTGATGGGGCTGCTACTAATTAGGCAATTAGATTGCGTCAATTTCCCTTTTCATTGAAAGACAAGGCTAAAACATGGTTTATTTCTTTTAGACGTAATTCTATCTCTAGTTGGGCTGATATACAAAACAAATTTTTACATAAATTTTTTTTTTTACAAAGAACTCAATTTTTGCAAGAATAGATCAATTAATTCATGTAAGGAGTTGATGAGACATTTCATGAAAGCTGGGAGAGACTTAGAGATCTAGTTAACATGTGTCCCCACCATGGATTTGAATTATGGCACCTGGTCAACTATTTCTACACTGCGTTGACTCCTGAATTGAAAAAGTTTGATCATGCTTTGTATTGGAGATATTTCTTTGATAAGAAGCTTGATGAGGTATTGGATTTTATGAATCATTTAGCTGACTATGCCCAGCAGTGGAACACCAGGATTGACAAAAGACCAATTGCAGCTCAACCATTGAGAGCAATACATGGTGGAGAGTGGTATGAACTGAAAGATGATTTTTATGTTGAGGCACGTCTGGCTGAACTCAATAGAAGAGTGGAGGCTATGGAGATGGAAAAGGAGAATAGTATGGAGCAACTATGGAATCAACCTTCCTAGTCCTATGCACCCCTTTATCAGCCGTCATATCATCAGGCTGCTTTTCAGCATCAGTATCAGCCACAAAAAATCTCTCAGAGCTATGCACCTTCAGGATTTCAATCTAATGTAGCACTTGCTCCACCACAGAAGTCTCTTTAGGATGCTTTTCAGTAGTTTATGCGGATTCAAGTCACTACTAACAATCAGTTCACTCAGGCCATAAATGAATTGTAGGACACCATTAATGAGATGAGCACACAGTTGAATATCTTAGAAAAATGGGAATTTTTGGTAGAACCTTAGCCTAATCCTTAAGAATACCAGCAGCAACAGCAACAAATACATAATATTTTTCTTGAGATAACGGAGGCCGTTATTACTTTGAGAAGTGGAAAAGAAGTTTCCCAACTTGAGATACTCATCGATAGACAAACAGTTGTCTTGGCACCTAAAGTTATGATTGAGATAGATGAGGTCAAAGAAAAATTAGAGGAAGCAAGCCTAGAATTGAAGAATTCAGTTAACGTGGAGATGAAGACCAGTAAGGTGTACCAACCTATAGTACCTTACCCTCAGAGATTGACAGTCGTGGAATCATCATTCCCTACTGAAGTAAATGTCAAGGAGTGCAATGCCGAAGCAAATCCCCACAGTAGTAAGGTGATTGGAACACCCGATAAGGAAGTTGAGCAGAATGGTGTGAGTTTAAATTTCAAGGGACCAGGTAAAAATTTTAATGTTGATGCTTTTGAAGAACCAAAGGTAATTGCTCTGAAAACTTTGCCTCAAAGACCGGTTCTTAAAGAAGTGAATTTCCTAGACAATATATTGAATAAAAATCCTTTCTTGATAAAACATGGAAGGCGGTCTGCACATGTTTTGCTTGGTACCCTAGAACGTATTGATTTATTAGAAGCTAACTTTTGTGCAGGTAACAAGACTGATTCATTGTGGCAACTCAAATTTGGAGACTCATTGGTTCAATTTATAGACTTGCACCCACTAGATGAAATTCCTCCAGAGTTACATGCTTAAGTTGTATAGTGGGTTATTTATGTGTAGTTTCTCCTTATATGGCTAGTCTAGGAATTGTAACTTTATGTAGGTTAACTAGTAGTTCATTCATGTTTATCTGGCTATATAAACTCTTGTATTTACATTGTATCTCATGAGACTAAAAATACATGTTCACGTGACTTGTAGCACTTAGGGTTCCTTGTGAGCACTGAGAGAGTGCCTGTGGCGACTTTGACATCTTGTGAGGTATTGTTGAGCCATTTATCATTCTTTTGAATTTTGACGTCAACTCAAAGTTCATGAAACTCGACTTTCCCTTTTTTTTTTTTTTGGATATTCTTTGTACACTAGTCTCAGTGTTTTACTTGCTAGCATAGGGATGACATCTAGTGGGGAGATAGAAACCTAGGTCTTGCAGCCTACTCAATATATGAAGGCTAAGCCACCCCTAGAAATAGACTTTGTTTATGGACCACTGTTCAAGCTTAATTCACATAGGCGGTATGAACACAGCAAAAGAAGTGTAATGATTGTCTTAACTGACTGTGAAAAGAAAGAAATTGAAAATGAGCAGAATAAAGAAAAAAGAGAAATAGAAATGCACAAGAATGAAGTGAAAGTACCTACTACACATAAATATCACCAAAAAAAAAAAAGTTTGGGACACGACACATTTTTTCCATATATGAAGACTCTTCAATCGCCTAATGCTTCAGATGTACTTACGCTTGGTTTGTGAATAAGTTGATCCAGGGTGACCTTGGTTGGATATGGCGAGTAGGTGAGAAGATGTTAGGGTGAAGGACCCGACACCTCACAAATAGGCTGGATCCTTTTCAGACTAGTCCACTCCATACATTTAGCGTTTGTTCCTTGCAATATGTGGGATGTTTGATCATGACACTCCTCCTCATATATGAAGAGTGAACCCATCCTTTTCGAGTGTTTTCGAGGGTATACTAGTCAAGCCGAGTCAAAACGACCATTCTATAGGTGTCCGTAGATACCCTGGGTGTAACAAGTCGTACACATTACACATGCCTCAAGATTTCGCCTATTGTTAGCTTTACCGTGATCCCAAGAGGGGGGGTGAATTGGTATTTTTAAATTTTATCTCCTAGGTATTCCTCCTAGCAGCAGTATGTTCACAAGCCTAGGGTCAATCTAGTGCAAATAATGTAAATATACCAGAAATTAAATAAAGCAGTTTAAACAACCATACAAGCACCAGAAAGCAGTAAAGAGAGGATGACAAGCAGATATGTTACCGAGGTTCGGCCAACTGCCTACGTCCCCGTCTTGGCTAACCAGCACAAGGATTATCACAATACCTTGCTCACTTAAATGGGTGGAGCGGCACCTATACAAACTAGGTCAAATTACCACAAGGCTGACCTTAACCTTTACACCAATCCTTACCGGGCTGGATTACCGCCCCCTCAGGCCACGCCTGTAATCTCTCAGATATACAATCAAAGGTACAATACAAGAGTGCTTTCACGTAAAGCAGATTTGTACCACAAGTGCGCACAAACACAAACACCACAGATGATTTAATAATGTAAGCTCTGTGTGGTCTAAATATGTCAACTCTCAATAATGTTTTCTATCTGTGTAGCAAGTACGTGAAAGTGTCAATAATAATCTGTGTACTTCAAAATATTCAGTCAAGAGTGTTCACACAGAATATCAAACAAGCCTCAATATTATCAATCAATAGAATGCGTATATGCTTGGATTGCAAAATAGATAATCTTTGTTTTCGGAAAATGATATATATACTTGTATAAATAATACCACAAAGATTGATATATCACACACACGAATATCTTTTCACAAATATATCAATATGAACACCACAAGATATTCGGATATGTTTGAAAGTATTTTTGCAATCTCCAAACAAAAACGAACTTCCTAAGATATTGCAACGAGAATGCAATACTTGGGATGTCACAAACAAGACTTTCTTAGGGCAGGCTTACTGGCAAAGCCTCCTAAGAAAACTTAGGTTATGCTCTCAAAAATCGATTCAAATATGCAACAAATATAGAGAGCTAACCTCTAAGTAAAAGTACTCAATACACTTACAAATGATTTAGATAGATGAAGAGTGTAAGCTTGAGTAGGTATCAAAAGAAGTGTGAGTAATGAGAGGCAAAAATGAGTATTTTGGCTTGAGAGAAATTTTGTTAATCTTTTGCTAATCCGTACTTAAATCACCAAATGAAGGAGTATATATAGACATACTAAAAATTTTGACCGTTGGGGACTTATTAGGGATTTTTGGAAAAGATTAATGACACTTAAGATAATTTAACCCTATTTAAAAAATTATTAACCACGGTAAAAATAGGAGCAACTCGAGAGGTCTGGTCGACCAAAAGTGGTTCGGTCGACCGGGACTCAAGTAGCTCGGTCGACCGGGGGCATTTTGAACTGAGTGGTCGGTCGACCGGGAAAAGGAAATTTTCAAAAATACCAAGGTTCGGTCGACCGGGGCCTTTTTGAACTACAGGGCTCGGTCGACCAGGTTGTTGGGAATTCTCCCAAGACCCCTCGGTCGACCAGGTAGATGTAGTACAAATATGGTCGGTCGACCGGGAGGTCAAAAAGTTGACTCCCAGGAGGTTCGGTCGACCGAGGTTAAATGACCTACAAGGGCTCGGTCAACCGGGCCTGGGTCAAATAGTTGACCTGGATCTGTTTCGGTCGACCGGGCCAATTTGAACTGAATTGGCCGGTCGACCGAAAGTGCACCAAGTGTGCATTTCGGTCCCATATCTACCCAAACAATTCCTATTCAAGTGCCTAACAAATATATGTGAATATGTTTGTGTCCTAAGGTCACTTTGGGGTCCAATTTGAGATCACCGAAAAAGTCCGGTCGGTCGACCGAAGGTTCACCCTAAGGTCTTTCTACGGTTCAGTTTGAGCTTGCAAATTAAATCATGTTTGTGATGTGTGTGCTTATTACAAACCGAAAACCCTTATTACTGAAAAATTTCATTTAAAAACTATTACAATTAAGAGTATGAAATTGTCTTCAAGTCTTTAAGCTTTTCACGTGCCACTGAAGATATGCTAATATGAACCTGCACATGAACTAGATATTTATTAAATACAATTGTATTTGTCATTATCAAAACCAGGGTGTGACCTATAAGGTCAACATTCTCTCCCTTTTTGATGATGACAAACCCAATTGGCAAAACTATAGAGGTTAAGCTCTAAGTAGGCTCCCCCTCACAAAATGCATCCAATTTGCTCTAAGAAGGCTCCCCCTCACAAGATGCATCCAATTTGCCTCTCTTTCCATCTCCCCCTTTTGGCAACAGCAAAAAGGGTCATCGGAATTAAAGGTTTAGGCAGTGGGTTGTTAAGTACATTTATACAAGAGTAATTTTGGAAAGGGATTTTGAAAAATTTCGGCAGAGTGCCGTTTGTAAATAGGACTTCCCAAAAAATAAACCTGTATAAGTGTGACCTGTTTGAGTTTATATTTCCTAACGGTTTATCCACAACTACTCAAACAGTTCAGTATGGTCCAACACAACAAGTAAACTATCAAAATGACCATGAATTTGAATAAATGATGCAATCATAGATAACAGTCAATATGGACATGCAATAACTGAACGTATGACACAAGTATACAATCAACAACCAACTTTCACAATATCTCAAGCAAAAAGATAAGTCAACAATGGAACTAGTTGCTTAGATTTGCAAAATTTTCATAATGGAGCTCCCCCAAAATTTATGCAAGTTATTAAATATTTTAGTTTATGAAGCTTATCTACTATGCATTAAGCCTAACTCACGTCTAATTTGTATGAATCTATCCTCAGGTAGTGGCTTAGTGAATATATCGGCCCACTGTTCATTTGTACATACAAATTCAAGAGCCACATCTCCTTTTTGCACATGATCACGAAGAAAATGATGTCTAATCTCAATGTGTTTAGTTCGTGAATGTGAGATAGGATTTTTAGAGATGTTGATTGCACTAGTATTATCACATTTAATAGGTATTGTTTCATAGTGCAATCCAAAATCCATAAGTTGTTGTTTCATATAAAGAGTTTGGGCACAACAACTTCCAGCTGCAATATATTCAGCTTCGGCGGTGGATAAGGCAACTGAGTTTTGTTTCTTAGAGAATCAAGAAACAAGAGATTGTCCTAAGTAATGACAAGTGCCGCTAGTGCTTTTTCGATCAACCTTACTACCGGTAAAGTCAGCATCAGTGTAACTAACAATCTCAAAGGTAGTGTGCTTAGGGTACCAGAGACCTAGCTCTATAGTTCCAACTAGATACCTAAGAATTCGTTTAACAGCTTTCAAATGGGATTCCTTAGGGTCAGCCTGAAATCTAGCACACATGCACACACTAAACATAATATCAGGCCTACTAGCAGTGAGATATAGGAGACTTCCAATCATGCCACGATATAATTTTACATCAACAGGGATCCCTTGCTCATCTTTATCAAGCTTTATGGCAGAGTTCATAGGTGTGCCAAGAATTTTGCAATCTTCCATATTAAATTTCTTTAGTAAGTCCCTAATGTATTTAGATTGGCATATGAAAGTTCCATGATTAGCTTGCTTAATTTGTAGACCTAAGAAGAAACTAAGTTCACCCATCATGCTCATTTCAAACTCACTTTGCATGCATTTGGCAAACTCATTACACAACTCATCATTGGTTGCTCCAAAAATAATATCATCCACATAGATTTGAACAAGGAGCATATCATCATTTTTGGACTTGATGAAGAGTGTAGTGTCAATTTTTCCACGGGTAAACTCATTTTCTAATAGGAAACCACTAAGCCTCTCATACCAAGCTCTAGGAGCTTGTTTCAATCCATACAGGGCTTTAGACAACCGGTAAACATGATTGGGATATTTATGATTCTCAAAACCGGGTGGTTGTTCTACATATACCTCTTTATTGATGTAGCCATTTAGAAATGCGCTTTTAACATCCATTTGAAACAATTTAAAATTTTTAAAAGCAGCAAAGGCAAGTAGCATACGAATGGCTTCTAATCTAGCAATAGGAGCATATGTTTCATCAAAGTCAATCCCTTCCTGTTGGTTATACCCTTGGGCAACTAATCTAGCTTTATTCCTAGTTACTATCCCATTTTCATCTTTCTTATTTCTATATACCCATTTAGTTCCAATGATGGTGTGCTCATTTGGCCTAGGAACTAAGGTCCACACTTTGCTTCTTTCAAATTGATTAAGTTCTTCTTGCATGGACATTACCCAAGATTCATCTTCTATGGCTTCTTTAATATTTTTAGGTTCTTCTTGGGATAAGAAAGCGGAGTGGTTTACTATATTTCTCAATGATGATCTTGTAGCTACTCCACGGGATGGTTCGCCTATGATTTGATCTATAGGATGACTTCTAATGTATTTCCACTCTCTAGGCAACTCTTGATTTCCATTCTCATTATCCTCAAGTGATTTTTCGTTTGCTTCTTGATTTTCACTTGCATTATTTTCAATGGACATTTTCTCTAAACATTTTCTAATATCAATATCATCTTCATCATCTTTGTTAGAGAATGGATTAGACTCATCAAACACAACATGAATGGATTCAATTACAGCTAAAGTTCTTTTATTGAAAACCCTATATGCTTTACTATTAAGTGCATAGCCTAGGAAGATGCCTTCATCAGATTTAGAGTCGAATTTTCCTAGATGCTCATTATCTCTAAGCACAAAGCATTTACAACCAAACACATGAAAATAGGAAATATTAGGCTTATGGTTGTTCCACAATTCGTAAGGGGTTTTATTAATTGATGGTCTAATTAACACCCTATTCATAACATAGCATGCAGTATTAATAGCCTCGGCCCAAAAATATTTAGGTAAGTTATGCTCATTCAACATAGTTCTTCCCATTTCTTGTAGTGACCTATTCTTTCTTTCAACTACACCATTTTGTTGAGGTGTCCTAGGTGCAGAAAAATTATGAGATATGCCTTCTAAGTCACAATATTTTTCTATGCTTTCATTTTTGAATTCCGTGCCTCTATCACTTCTTATGTGAGTGATTTTATATCCTTTTTCATTCTGAATTCTCCTGCAAAGTTTGGTGAGATGTTCACATGATTCATTTTTATGTGCAAGAAATAACACCCATGTGAATCTAGAAAAATCATCCACAATTACAAAAGCATAAGATTTACCACCAAGACTTAGCATAGAATTAGGCCCAAATAAATCTAGGTGAAGCAACTCCAATGGTCTAGTAGTAGATATGAATTTCTTTTTCTTAAAACTAGACTTTGTTTGCTTACCCATTTGACATGCATCACAAATTTTGTCCTTTACAAAAGACATTTTAGGCAAACCTTTAACCAATTCTTTTCTAACAAGTTTAGACAACAAGTCCATGCTAGCATGCCCCAAACGCCTATGCCACAACCAACTAGCTTCATTTATAGCAGAAAAACATGTTACTTGTTGTGAAGCTAAATTATCAAGAGATGTAGTATAAACATTTTCATGTCTCTCAGCAGTAAAAAGCACTTTGTGGTCCGTTTTAATTTCTACTATGCATTTGTCATTTTCAAATGATACTTTATATCCTATATCGCACAATTGACTTATGCTAAGTAGATTATGTTTCAATCCATCAACCAACAGAACATTATCAATAGTAGGAGAGGAATTCTTACCAACCTTACCTACCCCGATGATGCGTCCTTTGGCATTGTCGCCAAATGTCACGTAGCCTCCATCCTTGGGAACAATTGAAGTGAATTTTCCCTTGTCACCGGTCATGTGTCATGAGCACCCACTATCTAAGTACCACCGGTCCTTGGATGAGGATGATCTTAGGCATACCTGCAAAATAAGCTAAGTGACTGATGCTGGTCCCCAAATTTTATTCGGTCCATGGGGGTTAGTAGCAGGGTCTCCTTTAACTACCCATACCTTCCTAATTTTAGCATGCTTATTCCTAAGTGGACAATCAAATTGAATGTGACCAATCTGTTTGCATTTAAAGCATATCAATCTACACTTAGGTTCTTTAGGAGGGATATGAGATTTTGAATCACGTGTAAAATGTCCTAAGTAAAGATTAGGTCGTCTAATATTTTCGATGCCATTAAAACCAAGACCCTCTTTACTTAAGGAATTTCTTTGAGCACCAAGTAATTTTTCAAAATTTTCTTTGCCCTTTGTGAATTTAAAGATGATTTTGGAGCTATCCTCCAATTTACTCTCAAGCTCAGTAATAGTGGTATCTTTTTCTTTTAAAATAGATGCATGAGAAGTTTTTGCCATGTTAAACAATTTTGACCAATTTTCACATTTCTTTTTCAAATCATTTTTCTCTTTAGTCATTTTGCCTAGCAATTTTGAAACATGAATATATTCAAATTGCAATTCTCTAAATGTAGGCATGCTGTCTGAATCACAATCATCAGATGAATAATAAGAAGATGATGAACTAGAAGACAATACCTCATCCCCGTGTGCCATTAAGCACAGATTAGCGACCTCCGTGTCACTACGATCTGAATCCGAGTCACTGCTGCTGAATTGATCCCATGAAGTTCCGGCTTTCATGGCTCTCTTCTTTTTCTTAGCCTCCTTTTTCAGTAGTGGGCAGTCGGGTTTGATGTGCCCCACTTTGTTGCAATTGTAGCATGTAGGAGCATTTGATTTTTCCTTTCTTTTGCTGGACTCTCCCTTCTCATTAGTGGAGTCTCTATATTTTTTGAATGGCTTCCTGTTCTTCCTGAAAAATCTACTAAATCTTTTGGTTAGCATTGCCATTTCCTCATCAGTGTCAGACTCACTATCTTCACTAGATGTGTCATTTGATGCTTTTAGTGCAGTCACCTTCTTAGCCCTATTATGCTCATTAAGTCTTTCATTTATGGACAGTTCATAAGTGATCAAGGAACCTATCAGTTCATCTAAGCTCATGGCCTTAAGGTCTCTACCCTCAGCAATGGCCGTAGCCTTAGCTTCCCAAACAGGAGGTAAGCCTCTAAGGATTTTCCTGATCATCTCATATGTGGGATAGGTCTTTCCTAATGCATGCAGTGAGTTTATGAGGTGTGTGAATCTAGTGTACATGCTCTGAATGGACTCACCTACATTCATCCTAAAGGCCTCATACTCACTGGTCAACATATCTATCCTACTGTCTTTCACATCTCTAGTACCCTCATATGTGACCTTTAACTTATCCCATATTTCTTTTGCAGTTGAACATGCCATAATCCTATTAAATTCATTTACATCAAGACTACAATATAAAATATTCATAGCAGTGGCATTAAGACTAACAACTTTCATATCATCATCATCATATTCATCCTCAGTCTTAGGAACCCTAGCTGCACCCTCAATTCTCATAGGGACATAGTTTCCCTTAGAGACAATCCTCCACACCTTCCAATCAGTATTCTGAAGGTAGATGAGCATCCTCTGTTTCCAGAAGGTGTAATTAACACCGCTGAAAACGGGAGGTCGTGTGGAAAATGGTCCCTCAGGGAAAGGGGTCACGGAGGTATGAGCCATGTGTGATCTTTGTGCAAAATAACAATTAGTCTATGCTACGTGGCTCTGATACCAATTGTTAGCTTTACCGTGATCCCAAGAGGGGGGGTGAATTGGTATTTTTAAATTTTATCTCCTAGGTATTCCTCCTAGCAGCAGTATGTTCACAAGCCTAGGGTCAATCTAGTGCAAATAATGTAAATATACCAGAAATTAAATAAAGCAGTTTAAACAACCATACAAGCACCAGAAAGCAGTAAAGAGAGGATGACACGTAGATATGTTATCAAGGTTCGGCCAACTGCCTACGTCCCCGCCTTGGCTAACCAGCACAAGGATTATCACAATACCTTGCTCACTTAAACGGGTGGAGCGGCACCTATACAAACCAGGTCAAATTACCACAGGACTGACCTCAACCTTTACACCAATCCTTACCGGGCTGGATTACCGCCCCCTCAGGCCACGCCTGGAATCTCTTAGATATACAATCAAAGGTACAATACAAGAGTGCTTTCACGTAAAGCAGATTTGTACCACAAGTGCGCACAAACACAAACACCATAGATGATTTAATAATGTAAGCTCTGTGTGGTCTAAATATGTCAACTCTCAACAATGTTTTCTATCTGTGTAGCAAGTCCGTGAGAGTGTCAATAATAATCTGTGTACTTCAAAATATTCAGTCAAGAGTGTTCACACAGAATATCAAACAAGCCTCAATATTATCAATCAATAGAATGCGTATATGCTTGGATTGCAAAATAGATAATCTTTGTTTTCAGCAAATGATATATATACTTGTATAAATAATACCACAAAGATTGATATCAAACACACGAATATCTTTTCACAAATATATCAATATGAACACCACAAGATATTCGGATATGTTTGAAAGTATTTTTGCAATCTCCAAACAAAAACGAACTTCCTAAGATATTGCAACGAGAATGCAATACTTGGGATGTCACAAACAAGACTTTCTTAGGGCAGGCTTATTGGCAAAGCCTCCTAAGAAAACTTAGGTTATGCTCTCAAAAATCGATTCAAATATGCAACAAATATGGAGAGCTAACCTCTAAGTAAAAGTACTCAATACACTTACAAATGATTTAGATAGATGAAGAGTGTAAGCTTGAGTAGGTATCAAAAGAAGTGTGAGTAATGAGAGGCAAAAATGAGTATTTTGGCTTGAGAGAAATTTTGTTAATCTTTTGCTAATCCGTACTTAAATCACCAAATGAAGGAGTATATATAGACATACTAAAAATTTTGACCGTTAGGGACTTATTAGGGATTTTTGGAAAAGATTAATGACACTTAAGATAATTTAACCCTGTTTAAAAACTTATTAACCGCGGTAAAAATAGGAGCAACCCGAGAGGTCCGGTCGACCAAAAGTAGTTCGGTCGACCGGGACTCAAGTAGCTCGGTCAACCGGGGGCATTTTGAACTGAGTGGTCGGTCGACCGGGAAAAGGCGATTTTCAAAAATACCGAGGTTCGGTCGACCGGGGCCTTTTTGAACTACAGGGCTCGGTCGACCAGGTTGTTGGGAATTCTCCCAAGACCCCTCGGTCGACCAGGTAAATGTAGTACAAATATGGTCGGTCGACCGGGAGGTCAAAAAGTTGACTCCCAGGAGGTTCGGTCGACCGAGGTTAAATGACCTATAAGGGCTCGGTCGACCGGGCCTAGGTCAAATAGTTGACCCGGGCCGGTTTCGGTCGATCGGGCCAATTTGAACTGAATTGGCCAGTCGACCGAAAGTTCACCAAGTGTGCATTTCGGTCCCGTATCTACCCAAACAATTCCTATTCAAGTGCCTAACAAATATATGTGAATATGTGTGTGTCCTAAGGTCACTTTGGGGTCCAATTTGAGATCACCGAAAAAGTCCGGTCGGTCGACCGAAGGTTCACCCTAAGGTCTTTCTACGGTTCGGTTTGAGCTTGCAAATTAAATCATGTTTGTGATGTGTGTGCTTATTACAAACCGAAAACCCTTATTACAAACAAATTTCATTTAAAAACTATTACAATTAAGAGTATGAAATTGTCTTCAAGTCTTTAAGCTTTTCACGTGCCACTGAAGATATGCTAATATGAACCTGCACATGAACTAGATATTTATAAAATACAATTGTATTTGTCATTATCAAAACCAGGGTGTGACCTATAAGGTCAACACCTATTTATACTCAAATTTATACGGGTACATTTACTCTAAATCGTAATTGCAAGTTAAATTTATGTTATTATATTGCTCTTAATGGCTACATAATGATGAAACTTGCATGAATTACTTGTTTCGGAATTGCGTGAATTATGTATAGCTTGTGTGTAATCTAGTGATATTTTCATATGTGAAATGTTATATTTGGGTTGCAGGTGCATTCATTTAATATTCATTGGAATTAGTGTTTGTGGGTATCGCCCTGGATTGCGTTCACATTATTTGTTAGAGACTATTAAAATATTAGTTGCGGGAGTGTGATTACACATCAAAGTTGCATAATTAGGCATTTAAATTCATGCATTAAAGTTTATAATTTTAATTAAATGTCTGATTATGTCCATTATTTTAATGAGTGAGCTCATTCGATAATGTTAAGATAATTATCCTATTTTTTAAAATTTATGGATATTTGTGTTTTAATATGCAAGATAATTTTCAAAAATTTGAAGCCTTGCATGCAAATTCATACGAGCCATTCACGATAATGAAGTGGACGTGCGTGAGAGGACTAAAATACGTGTGCGTGTGTAGATGAGCCAAGTGTCGTGCATGCATTTAACATCAAATTCATCCATGCCAACCGTGAGCATCTGAGTACATGGAAGCTGGACCATGCAAGAATACTTGTGAATTAAGCTGCCTGCACACACATTAAATGAGTGAGCTGCAATGCAAGTTCGAAATTCGCTAGGAGACAACTTGGACATATTTAGGTATTTTAATCATAACTCTCTCATCCGAGTTCTGATTGAAATGATTCAAAGTTATGTGGAAAGCTAAGAAAATTCCCTACAACTTTTGTGTTTTGAGTTTTGAGAGATACTATCTTTAGGAAGGTCAAAAGTAGGCTTGAAAGTACAGAACCGGCCATGTATTAACAAAAGAAAAAAAATGAATAAAGGCCCATCAAGTTGATATGACCACGTGAGGGGGGCTCAAGGCCTATGCGCTGCAAGAGAGGCACTCGGACCTCCTTGGGGGCAGCTAAAATTGCAAGAAAAAAAAGGGGCTTTTGATGGCTTTTGAAAAGTCAACAAAGGAGGCTAGGGTTTTTCTTTTAAGGAGTAGGTAGTTAAGGTCTTCTTTGGATAGATTTTGGGAGGTCTTCTTTTTGGGGCCTTGGAGGCTGTGCACATCTTGGAGGAGTCTCTCACATGGGTTGCTCTCTCTCTCTCTCTCTCTCTCTCTCTCTCTCTCTCTCTCTCTCCTTCATTCTTCTCTCTCTCTTGTTACTTCATTACTTTTTAAATACCTTGTTTAGATATATTTTATTGAAGCTTTTTTGTTCAAGTCAATTTTTGTTTAAGCAAGTATTTAAGTTTAATTTATTTTTGAAATCTTTGTTTAAGTCAGTTTAACGTTGAAGTTAAAGTTTTTTTTTTTTTTAAATCTATTGTTGGACAGAGTTTAATTTTTGTTCAAGTTATTTGTTGGATTAAGTTTAAATTCTTAAGTTGATGTTTAATTGGGGTTTTTTTTTTTTTTATAGTTGAATGTTTAAGTTGATTCATAGACTTTTTGTATTTAGGTTTTTGTCTGAAATTTCAAACATAGGTTTTATTTCTTGTCTGAATGCTTAATATAGGATTGTGTTCCGCATTTAATTTTGTTATCGTTTATTTAATTATGTGAATGGACTGTTGAGTAGGGATATTAATTGTCTTAATTTGTCCCTTCATGTATTTATCATTATTAGTTTCTTGTCGTTAATTTTATTCGTGAGATGTCCATAGGTTATGTCTTGTTTCTTTTTAATTTTGTGTCAGAATTACAAAAATCCTAAGAACTGAATTTGAACTGTGTTCAGTCAAATTTTCTTTTCTTATTTTCTTTTCAGATTACACAAATTTTTGAATTAAATTGTATTCCCTGAGGAGACGATCTGACCCTTCGGCTAATTATTACATGACTGAACTTTTATACTTGGGATAGATTCCAAGCTGCTCATTTTTAGAATGAGTCATGTACTTTATCATTTCAAGTTAAAAGTGAAATGGAAGGTGCCAGTGTTGATCTTGTGGCAAATAGTATTGGTATGGAGGCATGTAGAAGGGCCCTGGCTTGTATGATAATAGTAGACGAGCTACCTTTTATATTTTTGGAGGCTAAAGGATTTCAATTTTTTGTCATGTCTTGCAACCTAAATTTTCAAACATTCCATCTTGAGTTACTACTGCTAAGGATTGTTTGAAGCTATACACTGAAAGAAAGAAAAACTGAAGAAATTTCTTAAAGGACAAATTATTTGCATTACCATACACTTATGGACTTCCATTCAAAATTTAGATTACATGTGTCTCACTGCACATTTTATTAACATTTTATTAATAGTGATTGGAACCTTCACAAAAAAAAAACAAAAAAAAAAATCCTTAATTTTTGTCTAGTTTCTAAATCGCAAAGGTGAATTGAAAACATTTTCACCATAACCTTGGATGATGTAAGTTCTAATAATGTTGTTGTATAGTTTTTAAAAAAGGAAGAGAAAGGGATGGAATATTACTATATTAAGTTTTTGCACATGAGATATTATGCTCACACTTTAAATCTTGTTATTTGTGAGGGATTAAGTAATGTGAATGAGTCAATTGAAAATGTGAGAAATGTGGTGAAATATGTGAGATTTTCTCCATCTAGGTTGTCAAGCTTTAAGAAATGTGATGAAAAGGAAAAAAAAATTGAAAGTAAACATTTGGTGTGCTTAGATGTAGAAACTAGGTGGAACTCAACTTATATGATGTTGGATGCAGCTAATAAGTTCCAACTGGCATTTGAACATATAAAAGAAGAGGATCTAAGCTTCATCCAGTCCTTTCAAAGTGGAGATAGTGAGGAAGATGAGGATGGGAGTGGAAATGGAAGTGAGAAGGGATAAGGGGAAGGAGGATGCTGGAGACTCCAATCCAAATGAGCTTGATTAGGACAATTATATAACATATTTTATAGGGCGATGCCTTCGATAGTGCCTCTGCTATAAACTAAGCCTCTTTTTTTTTTTTTTTTGTGCGTGTGTTTTCCTTAAATTTTTTTGGTTTTCCAACATGCAATGTGCTCGGCCATGGAGCTTCACCACAGTGTAGGAAGATGTTGGCGCCATTGCTAGGTGCCTATAGTTGTCAAAATCACTACACAGACCTTATTTTAAATCTCTTCCTCTCTCCTTCTCTTCTATTTCTCTTTCTACAATAATAGGCTCTGTCTCTCTATATCTTTTTCTTTCTTAGTTTTCTCTCTTTATACACTCTTTGCAAGTGTTCCTCTTATAACTAGGCACTTATTGTTGCCCATCTTAACTAGTTTACACTTTTGCCAACGATGCTATATTCATCGCTAAACCTCGAAATCAAAATCTTCCTTTTTTTTAGCTCACTCTCCTATCCTTATATCTCCCTCTAATCCTCTTTCTCTTTATTTCTAAAAAATTATTGTATAAATTGAATTGCACAGTGGAATATCGGATCAAACAAATGCAACACTCAATGATAAAAATACAAAACAACACAACCACATGAAATATATGGAAGCAATAACAAGAGACACAAAGGATTACGTGGTTCAGCAATGCCTACATCCACGGGAGTAATCAACAATCTTTCTTACTATCTTGTGTCAAAGACATGGATAAAATTAACAAATTGTGGGAATTGGTGTATTCCAAATAGCGGGTGAATTGGAATTTTAAAAATTCTTCCTAGGTTAAACCGGATACTAGTTATACACAACCTAGGGTCTTTCTAAGAATATACCAACTGCATAGATAAAAATAATATGTGAAAATTAAATCATACGCAACATTCACAATATATCAAATATAACATACATGTGCAGGAATGTAAAGTACAGAAATTGAAAAGTGTGCACACGATATGTTATCGGGGTTCGACCAACAATGCTTATGTCCCCACCTCAAGCTCATAAGCAAGAGGATTCCACTATGGTTGCTCACTTGCGGGTGGAGCAGCATCTAATACAACACCTTACAGGATGGTGCACCTAGTTCTCTTAACTGGGTTTGAACCAGTCTGATGCTCTCCTAACCGGGTCTGAGCAAGTCTAGGACTATTCACAACGCTAGTCTCCCTCTTCCAACCATACATCGGGAATACAATAGTGTGTACAGATAAATGCTTCTAATACAAGCAGATGTGTACAACAATTACAGCTCAAAATATACTCACGTATGATATGAAAATAAGTTCAGTGTGAGTATGGTGATTTTTCTCAAAATAACTTTTCGAAATCTTTAAGTAGAATGTATATAGTGAATATTTCAAATATTCAACCCAAAAAATATCTCTTCCCAAAAGATTTTCAAAAACTTGTTCAAAGGAAGCTGGGGGTTTGTGTTTTCTAATGATCTTGCAAAATAATGTATATCAGTGTGAGCACAAATGCACGAAGACTTTCCCAGCACAAAATATATGTACTCAAGTCTTTCAAAGTAACAAATATAAATTTTCTCCCAATAATATTTATCAATAAAATATATAGGAGATTCAAGAAGCTTACTCTAAAAAAGAATGATATTCAAGGTATGAATATTGAGAGTAAATGCTTTGTATAAAAATGCCCTAAATAAAACCTCTCTTCCAAAATAGATTTTTTTTTTTCAAATGAAGAATGAAAAGAGAGGTAAATGATTTTTAAAAAAAATGCCCAAAGAATGTTTAAGATAATGCTCTTTTGAAAGATTTAGTAAAAGAAATAATAAAGAGAGTATATATAGAGTATAAAATTTGAGAGAGTTTTTGGGCTAATCATCTTGCTAATTATGAATAATGAGGGGGTATATATAGAGTTGGGCAAAAATATAACCATTGGGGACACAAAGGGTATTTTTGAAAATATTTAATTAGGTTTAATGAAAAATAACACTGTTTAACTGTGGTAAAAATTTTGCCAACCCGAGAGGTTTGGTTGACCATATTCAAGGTTTGGTCGACCATATCACTAAGTTCATTTGACCGTGGCATTTTTGAACTAGGGTTTTGGTTGACCATCCAAAGGTGATTTTGAACCCTTTGTAGGTTCGGTCGACCATGGCTAAGGTTCGGTTGACCATTCGTGAGGTTCGGTCGACCGTGGCCACTTTCAACTATGAGTTTGGTCGACCGAGTAGTTAGGGGTTAGACATGTGTTAGTTTGGTAGACCATGGAGGACACGTTCATTTCAAAATGGTCGAGTGAGCAAAGTCAATATGGTGACTTCTGGTCGGTTCGGTCAATCGAGGCATTTATACTGCCAAGGACTTGTCAACCGAATCTTTGGCTTTGGTCAACTTTCTCAGTTTGGTCAACCAAGGTCAAATGACCTTGCAATAATCGGTCAATCGAGGCTTTCAATTAAGCGCAAAAACCTAGCGTCGATTGACCAAAGTCATTCATGCCCCAATTTTGACCCTAAATTCTTTTTTAAACCCTTATGAATAAGTTATAGAATTTTAGATTATGGGTATTGTGTCTTAGGGTTAGTCTATGGCCTTTGTTCGATTCCTATGGTCAATCTATTGTCATCTGAGCTCATCACTCACAACATGCATGCCATGCATTATTATAAACCAAATATAAAACAAAATGCATTACAAATTAAAAACATAAGTCTTCTTCTTCATCTTTGCTCTATTGTCTTCTTGGAATATGCTAGATGATGTGAGCTTTTAAGTTGTATTCTGGCTTCCATTTTCCCTTTCCTTATGTGTGCTAAAATTTAAGCATGTTCACATACTAAATACACATATAAGATACTAGTGTTTCATCAACATCAAAACAGAGATCAAACTCAAAAAGTCAACAGAAATACATCACAAATGACATATAAATAGAGTTCCCAGAAGCTTTCCCTCCAAACCCCAACCAACTAAACGTCCCTTATTCAAAATTCAAAAATTTGCTTGGTTCCTGAGCCAAATCGGCAATGGTTTGTGCTATACTGTTGACGATTTCAGACGGAATGTAAAATCTCTCAGACATTGTGCTAAACCGTCGATGGTTAAAGGATTACTGTCCACGGTTTTCCCTGCTGCATCTTGATTTCTTTCATGTTTTCCCTTTGTGCATGCTTTCCAGCATGTAAGCCACATATCATAAAAATCTCCACCTTGGAAAACATACGCCCTTTAGGAGAAACTAAAAACATAAACCTATTGCTCCACCTTGACCTTGGGACGTTAAGTTGGGACCGTCTCCCTTCTAGCAACTGGAGACATAAAGCAAGTCCAAGCAATGCTTGAACTTATCCGTTGTAACTAGTTTTTTTTTTTTCAAGATATCCATTGCATTCCCATATGTATGAACTTTCTCAAGTACAAGTACAACTGAAGAAATCAACTCCCAGATCCTGTGTGTTGACTTTATGAGTCCTATCCCATTTTGATTATGAAATATCCAAAGTATATCACCAGTGGATCTAGTGCTTGAACATAAATTTCTTTTAGAAGGCACATAGAGTTAAGGTAGGATGGAAGCTATGAGGAACTGAAAGCTCACATCACCTGACTAGCTGCATGGCAAAGTGAAGAGCAAGGAATGATGAAATTTTATCTTGAATTGTAATGCATTAAGTTTGGTCTGTAATATTGCATATCTTCCATGATGTGGTTTAATGCTCAACAAAGATTGTAGAATAACCTTAGGATCCAAAACTTTTCATGGAAAACCCTTTACTTAAAGTGTCATACTCATACACACAGGTTTGAAAAATTTTAAGGTCAAAAAAAGGCCAAACTCATGTTTTTAACTAAGCCCAGTCGACCGGCCTTTACATGTTCTATAAGCCCAAGTCGACCAACCTTGCCCTTAGGCCAAAATCATGTTTTTAACTAAGCCGAGTCAACCGGACCTTACATGTTCTATAAGCCCCAATTGACCGACCATGCCTTTAAATCGAAATCGTGTTTTTAACTAAGCCCAGCCGATCGACCCTTTAATGCTTTATAAGCCCCAATCGACCAGTCTACTATTTTGGCATGTTTCACATCCTTGCCCTTAGCAACTGCTGTGAGGTTTTTCCTTTCCATCTTATTTTCAGGCTAAGTTACAACCTCTCTCCTTATCAGGTGGAGTCCCTTCTCTAACAAGAATACCCCTTCTTCGTAGGCAATGATCCAACAAGATGAATCTTCAATACAACAAAGAAAATCAAGAACTACTTTGGTTCATACCAGAACACTCTCAGTTAGAGCAGACAACTTAAATCATAATATACTTCAGCAAGTAATCAATATAAAGATTTGAAAACTAAGGTGTAGTCCCAAGAGGAGGGTGAATTGGGTTTATAAAATTTTTTTAAGTCTTTTTAAAAATTTACAACCTTTTGTACACTTAACAAACACACAACAATATGTTGATATTAAATGCTCAATTAAACCAACCACAATCCACACTCAATTTCAACACAAGCCAAATACCTTTAATAATAACAATCAATCAGCCACACGATACTTAACCAATTGTAAGAGCTGCAGCACTTCCTTATTTCAGCGTTTGCAAAACTCAGTTTAGAGTTTTAAATAAAGCCCTATATGAACGAATATTGGTGCACTTCTTTTAACCAAGATTTTTGCAAATGATTAATCAACATACTCCTTTTAAGGTTTTCATAAAACATTAATTAACGTACTTTCTTAAATTAAAAGTATTTCTCAATCTCAATTTTCAACAGCCTGCACTTAGAAACACAATTTATATATGCTCAAAATTTAAAGAGTAAAGGTTAAGAGTGAGACTGAGTTTTTTACGAGGTTTGGCTTATACCTAGCCTACGTCCTCGCCTTAGGCAAGACCACCTAAGGATTCCACTAAACCGTTCCTTTACGGGCGAAACAAACCATTTACAATCCCTTCTTTAGGGTGGAGCCCCCTCTCCAAGCGATACCCCCATGCTTGGTTACAATGATCAAATGACCTAAACTGTCAAAGAAACAAGAAAACAAGAAGGATTTCTTTTGTAAAGATATGCTCTTAGATAGAGCTAGTTAGTACAAATAAAGCTCAACTAATATACTTCAAAACAAATATCACAAAGAAATTGAATTGAAGCTCAAGAACTATTTCACCGAAATTCTTCTCTTGATATAAATTAATAATTCAAAGGTTTGAGCTCAAAGAATATTGATCAAAGACTCGGTATAACTCAGCAATTTTCAGTATGAATGTGGAAGCAGGAGAGCTTTGAGAGAGAAAGAGCAATATGGCTTGAGAGCAGATTTTCAATTCTTGGTACTGATTTGATTTGATAAATCATGTATTTATAGGCCTAAAAAGGTTTAATTCGTGTTGCCCAAGTTACTTGGAGTGCTTTCCAAGTTTATGCAAAATTTGGGGCACAAGCAATATAAATTTGAATTTGAAAACTTTTAAAAAGTATACCTGTTAACAGTGGTCAGGAGCCTGAGGCTTCAAGGTTAGTCGCTTGAAGTTTATGAAAATTGTGTTCAACTTTAAAACAAGGTTAGGCGCCCGATGTTGCAAGTGTCAGGTGCTTAGGCCTACACTGCTTGTACAAAATTTGTTCAAGAAAATCTTCAGGTGCATGAGGTTAAAAGTTCAGTCACCTGAATAGTTATAATATCTATTTTTTCAGTTTAGTTTTAAAAACTCTTAGCCATCTTTCTTTGGTACTTTAAAAAGCTTATTTCGGGGTTTTCAAAATAAGGTCTCTAAGTCCATATCAACCCAATGAACTTCAAAGAATTTCAAAATGATATTTATAATAAAGTACTTACGTAAGTCATCCTAAAGACTTAAACACTCTAAGCTTGAAGTCTTCATATATGTCTTTGCTTTGAATCCTCTTAGACTTGGGCTTGAGTCATCTTTAAGCTTCCACATGTTTTGAACATCTTGGTCCTCTTGAGTTTTCTTTTGATCACTATGTTGATGGAGTATTGCTTTATGATCCTTGTGATCTTGAACTTTAATTTCTTTGATACTTTTGTACTTTATCACACAAGCTTTCTTGAAATATCATCACTTAAAAAAAACTTGTTAAATTAACCTTTATTTGTTATCATCAAAACTAGATTCGAAAGCCATGTTAGGCCAACAATCTCCCTTTTTTTTATGATGACAAATAAGGAGCAAAGATGAGAGAACCTTGATAAAGCTCCCCCTTACAATAAGCATGCCCTTTAACAATTATGAAAAATGATGATTTCAAATATAAGTAAGTTCAAAAACCCAATAAGTCACAGTCAAGTATATCATGTTATAATATATTATAGCTCATGTCAACATATATGCTTATAGTCTCATTCTTCTTATGTTCTCATTTTACTCAGTATGCTTATTTTGCTTTTACTTCCCCATGCTATATCTATTGTCAAGAGTATGTGTTTTGCATATATGCTTATGGTCTCATGGTTGCTCTTTAAGATATTTTCTTCTCGTGTTTGCTCTTTAAAAAATCTCTCCCCTTTTGAAATCAATCAAAAAGAAAGACGGAGCATAGTCACAAACAGTCTTAGGATAGCACATAAAAAGCGTAGTCATAGAGTCATTAAAAATTACACAAAGTCATAAGCAATGGAGTTTCAAGCCAAAAAAAAAAAAAAAAGAAAGAAAGAACAAGCAAACAAAGCAATACAAAGACTATGCCAATGCATAGATAAGACTTTAGTACAAAATAAATCAAGCATCTGCATCATCGTCATCATCATCAGCTTCAACTTCCTCTTCATCACCTTCCTCACTTCCTTCCTCAGATTCTTCATCAAATGAAGCATTACTCCGAGGGGCAGAATTGGTATCCATGCGATCAAAACTACGAGATTAGCTTGCCCTATATTGCTCTATGCGAGTTTGGCGCTGATCGAGTGATGAACAAGTAGTGTGGACTGAGGATACATTCTCTTGAAGGGATTGAATACTTGAACGTATATCTCTGCTGGAAGTAGAGAATTCATGATGGAAGGGGATGAACCAAGACAGAGTGTCAGCTGGAGGTCCTTGGTCTTGTTTTGGAGGAGGAGGAGGTACAATTGCTGGCCTTTGAGGTCGTCCCCCTTTCAAAAACCAACCTTGATCATGCTTTTCATAGCCCATTAGCTTGAGGTTTGTGGAGGTGAAAAGGCCATACCTAGTACGCTTGATGAAACATTTCGTAGGTGTAGTAACATTCAATTATGCAAAGATAAGGTTTAGAACACCACTATAAGGAAGATTTACTTGAGTAGCTTCCAATTTAGCCCACATCCATTTCAAAATTAGGCTAGAGAGATCAAGTTTCTTCCCTTTTAGCAGACACCATAACACAAAGCAATCTATGTAGGAAAGATGATCATATGAGCCAACCTTAGGTAGGATGTTGTTTGGAATGATTCAACTATTTGTACATAGGACAATGGCCAAAGTAGACAGGTTCCTCGACCATAATCAATGGCAAAAATTCTTTGAGTGTGAAACCTAGCTCTAGAATCCATGTTTGAGCAAAAGTTGGACATTCAAATTCACCTGCAGTAATATGCAAAATAGGAGCCAAGATATTTGGAGTTAAGACGATATTCTTTCCTCTAACTTAAGTGGTTAGGACATTTTCTCCATGGATCATATTTGCATAAAAATTTTTTACTAAATTGGGACAAAATCCGTTGGATTGATAAACTACAAAATTCTTCCAACCAATATTCCTAAACATGGGTAGGATTTTCAGAAATTCTGAATCAAAGAAGGTGGTATCTATGACCTTATCAAAAATTGGATCCATAGAACGGAGATGAGATCAATATCAAAGGTTTGACTGAGGGGTGACAAGCCATTGTTTGATGTTATTATCATCCCTCTCAGAAGAAGATCCTCGATTTGCTGTAGTTTTGGTGTGAGGCATCTTTGATTTTTGGAGGATGAAACAAATTAGCCAAGTGAAACCCTAGAATTCATGGGAAAAGGTGTAGGAGAGTAATTGGGAGGCTTTGATTTGAGGGATTTTGAGCTAGGAATCAAAAGAGACCAAGAGTTGGAGCTTTGGGTGAGTGATGGAGCAGGGTTCAATAGCCTAAAGTCTAAAGAGTAAGGGTTTTCGCGCTTAAAAATATATAGTACCCACGAGTTTAGGCGCTTGAAGATTTGGCTCAATCGCCTAAAGATTTACAAAAATTAAATTTCAATGGGTAGTAGGACCTCATTCGTCTGAGGTCTGATGGCTCAAGCGCCTGAGCCTCCAAAATACACAGTTCAATCGCCTGAGCTTCCAAGCTCTGTCGCTTTAGGTCCTTAAATTTTTAAATTTTTCTTTTAACTTAACATGAAATCTTCCTAAATCACTTCCTTACTATGTAACAACCCAAGTTCTCTTCCAATTGATATAAATCTTTCTTCGGGAAGAGGTTATGTGAAGATATCCACCCATTGGTCATTTATGTTTATAAATTCAAGTAGTATATCTTCTTTTTGAATGTGATCTCTTAGAAAATGATGTCTTATGTCAATGTGTTTAGTTCTTGAGTGTGATATTGGATTTTTGGAGATGTTTATTGCACTTGTGTTATCATACCTAATTGGTATGGCTGAATACTCTAGATTATAGTCCTTTAATTGTTGTTTCATATACAAGGTTTGTGTTGTGCACAACAACTCCCAGCTGCTACATACCTTTCAGCTGTTGATAAGGCTACCAAGTTTTGTTTCTTAGAAAACCAAGATACTAAAGATCATCCTAGAAAGTGACAAGTCCCACTTGTACTTTTTCTATCAATCTTACAGCCTGCATAATCGACATCTGAATAACTAATCATTTCGAATACGGTGTCCTTAGGATACCAAAGTCCTAAATCAATTATGCCTATTAAGTACCTTAGAATTCTTTTCACAACTATTTGATGTGATTTTTTAGGTGCTGATTGAAACCGTGCACACATGCATACACTAAACATTATATCCGGCCTACTAGTTGTTAGGTATAACAAACTTCCTATCATGCCTCTATAATATTTCATATCTACTGGTTTCCCTTTTTCATCTTTATCGAGGCTTATGGAAGTATTCATGGGGGTACCTATGGGCTTACTAGTTTCCATATCAAATTTTTTAAGCATATATTTTATATATTTGGATTGATTTATAAAAGTTCCATTCTTTGATTGTTTGATTTGTAATCCTAGGAAGTAGTTCAATTCTCCCACCATGCTCATTTCAAATTCCTCTTGCATACATTTAGCAAATTCCTTACATAGATCATCATTAGTTGCACCAAATATGATATCATCTACATAAATTTGGATTATGAGCATGTCATCTTTCTTAGTTTTGATAAATAAGGTACTATCAACCTTTCCTCTAGAAAACCCCTTTTTTAGTAAGAATCCACTAAGTCTTTCATACCAAGCCCTAGGGACTTGTTTCAAACCATATAAATCCTTAGTTAACTTGTACACATATTCAAGTTTTTGAATGTCCTCAAATAATGGTGGTTGTGCTACATTTACCTCTTTATTTATAAAACCATTTAAAAAGGCACTCTTTACATCCATTTTATACATTTTGAATTCCTTATGAGATGCATAAGCTAAAAGTATTCTTATTGCTTCCGTTCTAGCTATGAGGGCCAATGTCTCATCATAATCTATTCCTTCTTCTTGGTTGTATCCTTGAGCTACAATTCTAGCTTTATTTCTTACCACAATTTCATTTTCATCCATTTTATTTCAAAATACCCACTTAGTTCCAATGATTGAATGGTTATCCGGTTTGGAAACTAATTTCCATACTTTACTTCTTTCAAATTGATTTAATTCTTTCTGCATGGCTATTATCCATGAGTCATCACTTAGAGCTTCTTCAACATTCTTTGGTTCATCTTGAGATAAGAAAGCATAATGATTACATAGATTTTTCAAAGAAGATTTTTTAGTTATACCTCGTGATGGTTCTCCTATTATTTGATCTTTTGAATGATTTCTTACATATTTCCATTCTTTGGGTAATTCAATATTTTCTACAACATCATTATTTGAATTTTCTTCATTTTCTTCTTCTTTTGCTTCTACTATTACTAAGTCTTCTGATTTTTGAGTAGTTTGAACTTCTTCAACTTTTATTGATTTATTGAATGGATTTTCTTCACCTAGTGTTACATGAATTGATTCCAAGATTGTAAGAGTTCTTTTATTGTATATTCTAAAAGCTTTGCTCTTTAATGCATACCCTAAGAATATACCTTCATTAGCTTTTGCATCAAATTTACCTAAATCATCTTTATCATTTAATACAAAACATTTGCATCAAAAAACATGAAAGTAAGAAATGTTAGGCCTTTTACCTTTCCAAAGTTCATAGGGAGTTTTATTCAAATTGATCTTATTGAAACTCTATTTATTACATAGCATGCGGTGTTTACCGCTTCAGCCCAAAAGTATTTTGGTAGATTATGTTCATTTAGCATTGTTCTTTCCATTTCTTGAAGAGTTCTATTCTTTCTTTCAACAACTCCATTTTGTTGTAGAGTTCTGGATGTTGAAAAGTTATGATTATTTCCATATTCATTGCAGAATTTTTCAACTTCTTTGTTGTTGAAGTCTCTTCCTTGATCACTTCTTATATTTGAAACATCATATCCTTTTTCATTTTGAAGTTTCTCACATAAATTTATTAACAGGTTACAGGCTTCATCCTTGGAGGCTAAAAATAATACCCAAGTAAACCTAGAGTAGTCATCAACTATGACAAAGGCATATTGCTTACCTCTTAAGCTTTGAGTTCTAGTAGGACCAAATAAATCTAAATAAATAAGTTCTAAGGGTCTACTAGTAGAGATATGTTTCTTCTTTTTAAAACTTGTTTTAATTTGTTTTCCAAGTTAGCAAGCATCACAAATTTTATCTTTTATGAATTTTGTATTTGGTAAACTTTTGACTAACTTCTTTGTAGATAAGTTTGATAATAGATCCATGCTTGCATATCCTAGTCTTCCATGCCAAAGTCAACTGGCTTCATTTATTGCAGCTAAGCATGTTACATCTTGAGAGATTAAGTTTTCAAGGTTATACAATATACATTATTTACTCTATAAGTTATGAATAGAATTTTATGTTTTCTTGGATTTTGAACTATGCACTTATCTTTCTTAAAGATTATGTCAAGCCTTTTGTCACTAAGTTGACTTATGCTTAGAAGGTTATGCTTTAATCCATCAACTAACAAAACATCATCAATTGTAAGGGAGGGTTCTTTACCTATTTTACCATTCCCGATGATTTTACCTTTAGCGTTGTCACCGAAGGTCATCCATCCTTCTAAACTAGGGAGGTGAACTTTGTTCTATCCCCGGTCATGTGTCTTGAACATCCGCCATCCAAGTACCATTTTTCCTTTGATGGAGTAGTCCTAAAGCATACCTACGAGGAAGGATTCAAAGTGTTACTTTTGGAACCCAAACTTTCTTAATTCTTTTTAAGTCATATCTATTTTAGTGTTCACTTTCCATTCATTTTTTGTTTTGACATACTTCTTTTTAAGTGGACAATTAAACTTTATGTGACCCTTATTCCTACACAAGAAGCAAGTAGTGTTTTCATGTATATTTTTAGAGGATGTACTTGCATAGTATTTTGTTTCTTTTACAAAGTATCTTGTAAATAAGTTCTTCTTCCTTTTGTTCAATTCCATTGTAACCAATTCCTTCTTTATTACTAATCATCCTTTGTTGTCCAACCATCTTTTCAAAATTTTCTTTTCTTTAAGTAAAATTGTAAATGATTTTATCTTAATGTTCAAATTTACTTTTAAGTTCACTTATTTCTAAGTCTTTCTTGCTTTCACCATTTACTTGTAGTTTTACTAATTCTTGAGACATGTTAATTTTCTTCATTAGATCATCAATATGAGATTCTTTTTCTTTTTTAGCTGTTTAGAAAACTCTAGTTGATTCTTAAGATTTTCATTTTGTTCTTTCAAGGTTATGTTCCTTTTAGACACTTTAATGAACCTATTGTGTAAGGTGAATAATTCAATTTGGATTTCCTTGTATGAAGGCATACTATCACATGAAGCATTGTGCGTCATAAAGCACATGTTGGCTACTTCTTGTTCAATTGATTCATTCTCTGATTTGTTTGAGCTTGTATCATCCCATATAGCTTTCATTTCCTTCTTTTCCTTCTTCTTGTCTTTCTTCAGCTCTGGACAATCAGGTTTAATGTGTCTGACCTTCTTACAGTTATAACATGTAGGTGGTTCATTCTTAGTTTCCTTTGTGTTTGTTTCTCCTTTGGTTGCTTTTGATCCTTTAAACTTCCTAGGTAATTTCCTATTCTTTCTAAAAAAATTTCCAAGTCTTTTAGTGATAAATGTTAGTTCTTCATCATCTAATTCATTATCTTCATCTTCTTCACTAGAACTCTCTTTGCTAGCCTTAAGGGCTATTGATTTCTTATTTTTATTATTGTTCTCTGAATTTCTTTCATCCATCGCCATCTAATATGTGAGAAGGGATCCTGAAATTGGAATAACTTTCCCAAGAGGGGGTGAATTGGGATTTTTCAAAAATGTATTTCCCTTTTTAATACTTTTGTGTTATAACAATAATAAATGCTCAACCACAATTACAAAATTGAATCAAAGTAATTACAACCAAAACAAAATAATCAATCACTTAAAAAAACCCTTGTAGTAATGTGAAAAGCTTGCTGAATTTGTATATGCCTTGTTGTTAATTTCCACAAACAACCTTCTTCCCAATGTTCAGTTTTTAAATAAACTTTTAGTTTAATAAGTTAAGGATGATCAACCAACGTAGTCCCTTTCGGTTTTTGCAATCAATGCTGATCAAACCAAAACGAATTAACTTCTGGTCTATTTAACAACCAAACACTTAGAATTCAAAGTCTGATATAGCATCCATGTAATTTATAAATTTTGCTAAAAAGTAAAGGGTGGGGAAGAAAGAACACAAGGTTTTACGAGGTTCGGCTTCAACACAGCCTACATCCTCACCTTTGGTAAAACCACTAAAGGATTCACTATCACCGTTCCTTTACTAGGTGGAACAATACCGATTACAACACTCCTTAGTTAAGCCTTGAGCCCGCCTTCTCCAAACAATATCCCCTTATTTGGTCCAACAATTCTACACTCGAACCGTCTATCAATCTGCTGCAAAGATTTAAAAATAAGGCGCACAAGAATTGCCCCTCAAGAGTTTATTAGTACAGATAAAAACTATATACTTCAATAAATTCACAGAAGGAAATTCAGATTGAAGCTCTAGAGTTTTATCACCGTAGGAATCTTTCAATAGATGAAAGAATTAACAATTGAAGCACAATATTCGTGAGACAATCAGCAGAACTTCCTAGAATATTCATGGATATTGAGAGCAATAAAGAGCTTCCAGAATTTCAGAGTGCTTAAAAGAGAGTTTGATTGCTGCTTTGAAAATTTGGTGTTTAAATTAATGCATCTTGAGGGTATTTACATATGTAGAAAGGTTTCTTACTTGTTCCTTAAGTTTACTTGGAGAAGGGTCCAAGTTTTAAAATAATTTGGGCTTCAAGTAATTGAAATTTTAAAAATATGCCCGTTGAGAAATTTGAATTTGCCGCAAGCCAAATGACTGTGGGAACTCTGGCAGTCCTTTTTCCATGTATTTCATGCATATTTTTCACAAAAAGAAAGCTGGTAGCCGGCTGTCCTTAGGGTGGCAGTCGTCTGTCACTGAACAACTCAGTTTTTAAAAAACATCCAGAATTGTGGCAATCGGCTGGAAAAACACACGTAGACACCTCATTTTTCACTGGGAGTCATCTGTCAAGAACTTGACAACCGTCTGTCATGCTACTATCACTTGTTTAAGATCCTTAAAAAAAATGCCAGCCATCTGTCCATTAGACAGACAGTCGTCTGTCCAACAGGCTTTCCTTCTTTTTAAAACCATTTTTATCTCTCTCATCTATGCTTAATTAATCTTGAAATATAAATTTGTTTAACTTTGAAAAACATGTTCTAAGACTTAAAAACTAAGGTCTCTAAGTCTCTTCGCCTAATAAGCCTCAAAATGAATATTCACACATAAATCAACTTGAAGTACTTACAAAGCTTTGTTCTAAAAACAAATTTGAAACTTTCTTTGCTTTGAGACACTTCTTTGCTTTGACTTCTTCTTGTCACTGATCTTGGATCTTTCATACTTCTCTAAGCTTTATAGATATCTTTATGTGAGGCTTTTCTTGTTCCTTGATCCTTGTGAGCTTTCATGCTAGGGTATTTGAAGTTTTGAGAGAATCCTCTTTGCCTAAAATAGTATCACTTGGAAACAATATTAGATAACCTTACTTTGTTATCATCAAAATCAAGATTTGTAAGCCTAGCTAGGCCAACAATCTCCCTCTTTTTGATGATGACAAAAAAAGAGCAAAGATATAAAAAATAATAATAATACTCCCCCTGTCAATAAGCATAGTCTGAAAATAATTTCATGAAGACATTAGTTCAGAAGGTTTAAAGTTTTAGTTTTAGATTTAACATTGAAGAAACAAATACATAAAAACTCATAGTTCATAAAACTCATAGTACATCAAACTAGAAACAAATACATACATAGACTCATAGATTTTGCTCACACACATACTCCCCCTTTTGACATCAACAAAAAGGCATAATACATCCAGAAACTAAGCATGTGTAGCATACAAAAGAGCAAAAAGTTCAAATATCATCAAAAGTCTATAGTCAAGCATCAAAAGTTGTGCCACCATCTTCTTCTTGCCTGAGAGTCTTCATAATCATTTTCATTACTCTACTTATCTGAATCAGTGTCATTTTGTGTGACATGTTGCTCGATTTTTTCAAGACGCTTATCTAGTAAAGTATATTTATCATCAATATTTGCGATCTTGTCTTGAAGAGAAGCAAAATCATCCCTCATTTTAGAATTGAAGCAAGAATAATGCTGATAAAGAGGAAGAAACCATGTAGGCATATCAGCTTCTTCAGGAGCTGGATTACGTTCTTCTGGTGCTGGTCGTGTAGGTCTATTACCCTTAAACATCCATCTCTCGGTGTACTTTTTGTAACCCATCCTCTTTAAAGTAGTGGAGGAGAATATGTTGTAATGGGTTTGCTTTACTAGTTTGGAAGATGGAGTGAGGACTTGAAAATAAGCAAAAACTAAGGAAAGAATGCCACCATATGGAGGCCCAATTAGAGGAGATTCGAGCTTCATGATCATCCATTTGAGTACAAGGCTAGCTAAATCCAACTTCTTTCCTTTTAGTATGCACCACATAACAAAACAATCAAAGAAGGAGATATGATCAAAGGATCCTGATCTTGGAATTATATTATAAGCAATGATCTTGTGAAGAATTTGTGCTTGCAGATTGATCTATTTGTATTGTGGAGGGTTTCCAAAATAGACGGGTTGATCGTTCATCACAAGAGGTAGAAATTCTTGTGGGGAAAAACCTTGCTCTATTGTCCTTTGTTTTTCTATTGGATTGCACTCAAAATCACCATGCTTAAGATGAAGTATTTTCCTTAGTGAGTGTGGAGTAAGTGTGATCTTTTGGCCAAATACTTCGGTGTCAAATCCAACATCTTTCTTTACCAAGTTTGAGTAGAAAAGTTTAATCTGATCAAGGTAATATCCCTTCACTTGGTGAAGAACAAACTCATCCCATCCTATATTTTTGAACAACTCAAGAATCTCACAAAAATTTTCTTCAAAGAAAGAGACATCTAGCACCATACAAATCATTGGATTGATTGTAGAGATGTGATTTTGGTATAAAGCTTTTGCATGAGATGAAACTAACCACTTTTCAATTTTGTTGTTGCTGATGGGCCTTAAAGAAGAAGATACCTTGTCCTTTTTCCCAACTAATTTGGTTCTTGGTATATTGATGTAGCAGAAATTTGAGAAACCCTAGATGTTAAGGATTTAGGATTTTGATGGAGTGACATTAGGAAGAGGTTTGGACAGGAGAAACTTAGAGAAGAGATGAAAAGAAGCTAGTTTTGCGAATGGTAGATAAGTGGACAGAGGTCTGGGGCTTTTAAAAAGAGTGTTTTTATGTTAAGTAAACCTGAGCCACCGCGAGACAGGTGTCTGTCAACAAGGTGACAGTCATTTGTCAATTGTCTTTCCAAATAGATAGTAGCATGTTAGGCGCCTACCTAGTGTCTGGCAATCGTCTGCCCTAAAAAAAAAATTCTATTCTCTCTTAGTTAACCTCTCGTATATGTAACATTCCTAATTCCCATTGGATAAATACGAATTTATCTTCAACTAGTGGTTTTGTGAACATATCAGCTAATTGATCATGAGTGTTAACAAATTCAAGAACTATTTCTTTCTTATCTACATTTATCTCTTAATAAATGATGTCGTATATCAATATGTTTGGTTCTTGAATATGATAGTAGATTTTTTGAAATATTTATAGCACTTGTATTCTCACACTTTATAGGGATTGTTTGATATTGAATTTTGAAATCTCTTAATCATTGTTTCTTATATAAAGTTTGAGCATAACAGCTCCCAGCTGCTATGTATTCTGCTTCAACTGTAGATAATACCACGGAATTTTGTTTCTTTGAAAACCAAGAAACTAGTGAGTGTCCTAGAAAGAGACAAGTCGCACTAGTGCTCTTTCTATCTATTTTTCATCCTGCATAATCCGCATCTGAATAACTTATCATTTCAAAATCAGTTCCCTTTGGATACCATAAACCTAGATCAAGTGTGCCTAATGAATATCTAAGGATTCATTTAACTGCAATTTGATGTGATTCCTTAGGATCTGATTGAAACCTAGCACACATACATACACTAAATATGATATCCGATCTACTTGTTGTAAATTAAAGTAAGCTTCCTATCATTCCTCGGTAATGTTTGGTATCTACTTGTTTTCCTTTTTCATCCTTGTCAAGACTCGTTGAGGTGCTCATGGGAGTTCCTATGGGTTTGCTTTCTTTCATATCAAACTTTTTTAACATGTCTTTGATATATTTAGTTTGATTTATGAATGTTCCATTTTTAGCTTGTTTAATTTGTAACCCTACGAAGTAATTTAATTCTCCCATCATGCTCATTTCAAACTCTCTTTGCATAGTTGTCGCAAATTCGTTACATAAATCATCATGAGTTGCTCCAAATATGATATTGTCAGCATAAATTTGTACTATAATCATATCATTATTTTTGGTTTTTATAAATAAAGTGCCATCTATCCTTTCCTCTTGAAAATTTGTTTTGGAGTAGGAAATTGCTTAGTCTTTCATACCAAGCTCTAGGAGCTTGTTTCAATCCATATAAGGTTTTAGTTAACTTGAATACATGATTTGGGATTTTCGAGTCTTCAAATCCTAGAGGTTGTTTAATGTAAACTTCTTCATTTATATAACCATTTAGGAATGCACTTTTTACATCCATTTGGTATAATTTAAAGTCTTTGTTGGCTGCATAGGCAAGAATCATTCTTATAGCTTCCATTCTTACTACGGGAGCAAAGGTTTCTTCGTAATTGATACCTTCTTCTTGATTATAACCTTGTGCTAATAGCCTGACTTTATTTCTTACAACTACCCCATTTTCATCCTTTTTATTTCTAAACACCCATTTGGTTCCTATGATTGATTTATCTTTGGGTTTAAGTATAAGTTCCCATACTTGACTCCTTTCAAATTGATTTAGTTCCTCCTGCATAGCTATGATCCAAGCATCATCTTTTAAGGTTTCTTCTATATTCTTGGGTTCATCTTGAGACAAAAAAGCATAATGGTTACAAATATTTTTTAATAAGGCTATAGTGGTTATTCCTTTTGATGGTTCACCAAGAATTTGAACTTTTGGGCGACTTTTAGCATATCTCCATTCTTTAAGTAGTTCTTGATTTTCTATGGTGTTTTCATTTCAAGCTTCATTATTATTTTCTTTTTTTATTTCAAGATCTTCTTCTTTTTGTGAGATGTCTTCTTTTTCATCATTCTTAACTTTATTGTCATAATTATTTGATTCATAAAACGTTATGTGTATTCATTCAATAATAGTAAGAGTCCTTTTATTATAAACCCTATAATTTTTACTATTTATAGAATAACCTAAGAAGATACCTTGATCATATTTTGTATCAAACTTTCCTAAATCATCTTTAGTATTAGGAATAAAGCATTTGCGCCCAAATACATGAAAGTAGGAAATGTTGGGTTTTCTACCTTTCCATAATTCATACGGTGTTTTTTCTATACTTGATCTTATGGATACCCTATTTAAAATATAACAAGTTGTACTTACAGCTTCTGCCGAAAAGTATTTAGGTAGATTATTTTTGTTTATCATGGTTCTAGCCATTTCTTAGAGGGTTCTATTTTTTCTTTCTACAACTCCATTTTGTTGTGGAGTCCTAGGTGCTAAAAAATTATGGTTTATTCCATAGTCATTACAGAATTCATCAACATCTATGTTTTTAAATTCCCTACCTTGATCACTTCTAAAACTAGTTATATTATAGCCTTTTTCATTTTGTAATTTCTTGCATAAGGTGATTAGCATGTCACAAGCTTCGTCTTTGTTTGCTAAGAATAATACCCAAGTAAATCTTGAACAGTCATCTACTATTACAAAAGCATATTGTTTGCCTCCTAAGCTTAAGGTACTAGTTGGTCCAAATAAGTCTAGGTGCAAGAGTTATAGAGGTCTTTTAGTAAATATGTATTTTTATTTTTTTTTCATTTTGAAGCTTGTTTTGACTTGCTTTCCCTTTTGGCATGCATCACACACCTTGTCTTTTATGAATTTAGTATTTGGTAACCCTTTTACAAGATTTATCTTAGATAATTTGGATAAAAGATCCATACTAGCATGTCCTAGTTTCCTATGCCAAAACCAACTCATTTCATTCATTGTAGCTAAACAAGTTACATTTTGATTTATTAAGTTCTTAAGGTTTATACAACATACATTATTTATCCTATGAGCTACAAACAAGGTTTTATTGTTCTTGGGGTTTTGAATAATACATTTTTCTTTCTTAAAGATTATTTCGAATCCTTTGTCACTTAATTGGCCAATGCTTAAAAGATTGTGTTTTAATCCTTCTACCAATAGCACATTATCAATAGTAAGAGAAGGTTCTTTACCTATCTTTCCAATGCCGATAATTCTACCTTTGGCATTATCACCGAAGGTGACATATCCCCCATCCTTTTGTTTTAATGTGGTGAACTTGGTCCTATCACCGATCATGTGCCTTGAACACCCGCTGTCCAAGTACCATTTATCCGTTAATGGTGTTGTCCTAAAGCACACCTACAATGAGGGATTCATTGTGTTAGTTTTTGGAACCCAAATTCTCTTAACTTTCTTTGAATTGTTCTTAGTTCCGTTATTTACTTTCCATTCTCCTTGAACTTTAACATATTTTCTTTTTAGTGGAAAATTGAACATTACATAACCCTTAGTCTTGCACATGTAGCAAGTAGTGTGTTCATGTTTGTTGTTTGAAGAAGTGCTAGCATAGTGCTTGGATTCTTTGACAAAATATTCCATGTATAATTTTTTACTCCTTTTTTTTTTTTCCATTATAACCTATTCCTTCTTTGTTTCCAATTAGTCTTTGTTTTCCAATTGTGTTTTCAACATTTTCTTTTCCTTTAGTAAAGTTATATATAATTTTCTCTTTATCCTCTACTGATTTTTAAGTTCGATTATCTCTTACTCTTTTTTATTTAAATCATCTTCTTTAATTTTTCCTATCTCTTAAGTAATTTCTTTTAATTAGAATCTTCTAATTTTTCAATACAAGAATCTTTCTCCTTTTCACTTGTTTTAGATGTTTCAAGTTGCTTCATTAATTCTTTGTTTTTATATTTCAAAGTTATGTTTCTCTTGGAAATTTTTATGAATCTTTTATGTAAAGAAAACAACTCAGCTTGTAATTCCTTATAGCCGCATGCTATCACAAGACTCGTCACAAGACTCATAGTAAGATTCTATTGAGGAGTAGTAGGAATTTACCTCTTCGTCAATAGTCATGAAGCATATATTTGCCATCTCTTGTCCACTTGACTCATTTTCCGTCTCTCTGGAGCTTGAATCATCCCAAGTGGCCTTCATATCTTCCTTCTTTTTCCTCTTGTCTTTCTTAAGTAACGGGCAGTCCGGCTTGATATGCCCTAGTTTCTTGCAATGATAGCATATAGGAGGTTCATTTTTACTTTTATTTTCTTTTCTGTTTGTCTCTTCTTTTTCAGGTTTCTTTTTATTAAATTTTCTAGGAAATCGTTTATTTATCCTATAGAAATTGCCTAATCTTTTAGTGATGAATGCTAATTTATCCTCATCTAAGTCGCTTGATTCACTTTCCTCTTCACTTGAGCTGTTACTAGAAGCTTTTAATGTAATGGATCTTTCATGCTTGGGTTCAAGATTTCTTTCCTTTAAAGCCATTTCACAGGTAAGTAGTGAACCTACGAGTTAATCTAGAGAGGTGGTCTTAAGGTTTCTACTTTTTGTGATAGTAGTAGCCTTTGGTTCCCATATGGAGGGAAGGCCTCTTAGAATTTTTCTAATCATTTCGTAGGTAGTATAAGTCTTTCCTAAGGCACTTAAGGAGTCGATTATGTGGGTGAAATTAGGAATAGCTTCTCAAGAGAGAAGGGGGGGTGAATTGGCTTTTTAAAACTTTCTCTTTAGTTTTTTTAAAGTCCTTAACTTCTTTTAATATTTAACCAATTCTTTGACTTGTTTATTTATTTTTTCAATCAAACAAGAACTTGGTTTCTTTTGAACAATTAATTAACAACACAATTTAACATTCAATCTTCAACCACACTTTGAAAGTAAAAACAATCAAACAATTAATCACAATTTCCAAACCAACACAACCACAATTTATTTACCAAATGCAGCACTATTAGATTGATGAAATCATTCAAGATTTAAGACTCTTAGAATATAAAACAAATCTTTATACCATCCAATCACAATCAATATAATATATGTAACTTTCAGCTTTTGATGTTTTCAACCCTATGGTGAACGTGAGTTTTGAACAAAGCCCTATATATATGAAATTTCTTCTTCAATATGATGTTCAATATAAAATCCAGCTACTCTTTCTAAACTTCAGTATTCAGATAAACTCTTAAGTTAATGTATCTTTGGGGTGTTTAGCCAAGTAAGGTACTCCTGTATGGTTTCCGCACAGAATGGTTCAACCAACGTACTCCCTTTCGGTTTCCACAACCCAAATCAAAATCAAACTTTAAGGTTTATTTGATTTCCAAATATACGTAGTTTATATAATTTTGAATTTAAACCATCTGCACAATTTAATAATGGATTGAAAATAAGAATAGGGAAATAGAGAGTGAGACAAAGATTTTTTACGAGGTTCAGCTTATACCCAGCCTACGTCCTCGCCTTTGGCAAACCACCAAAGGATTCACTAAACCTGTTCCATTGATGGGTGGAACAAAACCTTTACAAGCGATACCTCATGCTCAAACACTCCTTCACTAGGCTAAAGGCCGCCTCTCCAAACGATGTCCCCTTGTTCGGTCACTCCTTGAATAGGCTAGGGCCCGCCTCTCTAAGAAATATCCCCTTGCTTAGCCAACGATCCAAAAAATCCTTGGAATCGTCAATATACAAGATAAAAATCAAATAGATATGTACAAAAACTTGCTCATTCAAAGAGCTGATTAGTACAACAATTTAGAAACTAATATACCTCAAAGTAAATAACAATATGGAAATTAACTTGAAGCTCATTGAAGTATATCACCAATTAATTCTTTCAATGTTTGAAAGATTTAGAATTTGTAGCACAATTCCGGTGGAAGAATCAGCAAGACTTCAGCAAATTTCATAAACAAGATGAGAGTGAAAGTGGCTTTGAGTGTTGAGAGCAATTGAGAGAGATTTTGAATTTTTGCTGAATTTGAATTCTTGGTGTATTGATTCAATGATCTTTGAGACTTATTTATAGACTTTAAAAGGTATGTAACTTGGTCCCCAAGTGACTTGGAGTATCCCCCAAGTTTTCGCAAAGTTTGAGCCCCAAGAAAACCATTTAAAAAATGTTTCCGTTGAGTTTTTTTAAAGTTTCTGTTCGTGGCAGTCGCCTGCCCCAATCCACTAGTTTCCTACCATGTTATTTTTAAAGGAGTAGCAGGGGCAGTAGGGTGGTAGTCACCTGCCAGGACACAATCAGTCGCCAGGCTTGACCACCCAGGCGCCTGTCCTGGTTCAAGCAGTCTATTGGTTGCTGTCAACTTCGAGTACCCTTCTGTTGTTTAGTGATAACATTTTTTGTGTAACTTAAAATTTGATGATCTTGGTGTCAAATGAAAGCTAAGAGAAAATACTACAACTTACGTGTTGAATATTTTTTAAAATAAATAGTTTTTGATAGAGAAAAATACACCTCAATGCAAATGTAGAAAAATTAACAGCATTTTGAAAATCCTCTTTTTGATGCTTTTCATTCCAAAAATGATTCTAACCTTTTTGAAATAATTTTTGATCTTATAAATCAAGTATTTTAAAAGGTAATTAGGTCCAATATATTAACCTAAGAGCTTTATGTATCCATCTTGAAATTATTTGAAGTACTTACATGAAATTTCCTATAAACTCTTTCAAATTTTCAATTCTTGAATTCCTTGAGGTCTTTATGCTTGCTTCATCTTTTGTTAAGCTTTCATCAAGTTCTCTTTAATATTCATGCTCTCATGATCTTTAATCTTTATCATTAAATCCATTTTTGAATCCATGCTTTAAGCTTCATATTGATTATCCTTCTTTGAAATATAAGCTTTCATGAATTCTTTAACCTTGCATTCATCATTGAGTCCTAAAATACATCACTTAAACAAAACATGTCAAGTTCTACTTGTTTGTTAGTATCAAAACAAGATGTTAAGCCTTGCAAGGCTAATAGTGGGTAAACCTGGTATACATACTTGAGATTGTTTCATCTGAATTCATTTTAAATGTTTCATACTCACTCGTTAACATATCTATCATGTTGTCCCTAACATCTATTGTTCCTTTATATGTTACTTCTAATTTGTCTCATATTTCTTTAGCCATCTTGCAGACCATGATCCTATTGAACTCATTTGCATCTAAAGCACAATATAGGGCATTTATAGCACTCAAATTTATTTGGAGCATCTTATAGTCTATATCGGTCATATCTTTTTTCTCTTTAGGAATTTGTTTTTCATCTACTATCTTAGTAGGGATTAGGTGTCCATCCATAACTACTTCCCAAGCTTTCTAATCCATGTGTTGGAGATATATTTGCATTCTCTTTTTCCAAAAGGTATAGTTATATCCACAAAATATTGGTGGACGGGTTGAGGATTGGCCCTCATCAAAGGGTTCTACTCCTATATTTGCCATTTGATCTTTTTATAGTTTCTTGTTAGGAATTACTATAACTAGGCCCTAATACGAATTGAAATTTGAATAGCTTTCCCATGAGGGGGGTGAATTAGGATTTTTTTTAAATTTATTTCCTTTTTTAATAATTTTTTGTTATAACAATAATCAATGCTCAACCACAATTACAAAATTGAATCAAGGTAATTACAACCAAAACAAAATAATCAATTACTTAATAAAAGCCCTATAGTAATGTGAAAAGCTTGCTGAATTTGTATATGCCCTATTGTTAATTTCCACAAACAACCTTCTTCCCAATGTTCAGCTTTTAAATAAACTTTCAGATTAATAAGTTAAGAATGATCAACCAACGTAGTCCTTTTCAATTTCCGCAATCAATGTTGATCAAACCAAAACAAATTAACTTCCGGTCTATTTAACAACCAAACACTTTGTTGACCTTATTGGTCACGCCCGGTTTTGATTATGACAAATACTCATTGAATCTAATGAGCATTTAAGTTTTTGTGCAGGAAACAAGAATGATAAGATCAAGATGTGCACAAAGCAAGAAAGGCTTGAAGACAATTTCATAAACTCTTAATTATAATATTTTCCAGTGAAATTGTCTGTAATAGTAATTAGGGTTTTTCGGTTTGTAATAAGCTCACACACATCACATGAATGATTTACTTTGTAAGCTCAAACCGAACCATAGAAAGACCTTAGGGTGTACTTTTTCGGTGTCTTCAAAATTGGACCCCAAGTGACCTTAGGACACTCACCTTTGCACTTGTATGTATTAGGCACTTGAATAAGGTTTTTATGTTGCAAGAAAGGACCGAAATGCACACTTAGTGCACCTTCGGTCGACCGGCCAACTCAGTTCAAATTGGCCCGGTCGACCGAAATCGGTCCGGGTCAACTATTTGACCCGGTCCCAGTCGACCGACCGCTTATAGGTCATTTGACCTCGGTCGACCGAACACCCTGAGAGTTAACATTTTGACCTCCCGGTCGACCGACCAAAATTGTACTCCAATGACTTGGTCGACCGAAGGGTCTTGGGAAAATTCCCAACAACCCGGTCGACCGAGCCGAGCAGTTCAAAAAGGCCTCGGTCGACCGAACCGCGGTATTTTTGAAAAACGCCCTTTTCCGGTCGACCAACCACTCAGTTCAAAATGCTCCCGGTCGACCGAGCCACTTAAGTCCTGGTCGACCGAACCACTTTTGGTCGACCAAACCCCTTGGGTTGTTCCCATTTTTACCGTGGTTAATATTTTTCTAAACAGGGTTAAAATGCATTAAACTCCATTAAACTTTTCTAATAATACCCTATAGGTCCCCAACGGTCATATTTTCTCCCTTGCCTATATATATGTCTTCATTTGCAAAGATTAAGGGGGATTAGCCACTTTGATTAGGGAAAATTCTTTGAAAATCCAAAACCCTATAATACTCATTTTCAAGCCCTATTCACTCATGCTTACCTTCTTCGATCTCATAAACCCTCTGTAAGTCGATTGAGTGTATTTATTTAGTAAGGTTTGCTCTCCCATTCATATTTGATTGTTGTATTATCTTTGGGAGCTAAACCTTGAGTATTCTTAGGGGACTTTATTAATAAGTCTATCCTAAGAAGACTTTGATATATCTTTTAAGATTTGCACCTCCATTGCAACATCTTAAGAAGATTGTATTTGTATTTTGGTTGCAAAACACTTTCAAATATCTACTGTGTTATTAATCTTGAATATATTTGATGAGATATTTGCTAGTGTGATAAATCTTTGTTGCAATACTCGTTAACTCATATATCTCTTGTTGAATACAAAGATTGAATATCCTTTTGCAAACCAAACTTATACGTTGCTAGAGCTTCATATACATATGTGTATTGAGAAAACTTGTTGATTGAAATATATGAAGTCTGGATGATATCTTTGTTTGAGCACTTAGATTGAATATCCTGTGATACAAAGATCATTTAGGTTTGCACTCTCACGCACTCATTACAACGATAGTAAATCTATTTGAGAGTTGACATCTTAGACCACACTGAGCTTACAAATTATTTCATATTTGTGGAGTATATTATTGTGCGAATTTGGGTACATATCTGCTTTACTTGAAAGCACAATCACTGTACCATTTCATTGTAATACACTTTGGTTGTATTTCCAGGCACGGGCCTGAAGAGGGAGACTAGCCCTGGAATAGTCCCGGATTGGCTTAGACCCGGTTAGGAAAGCTAGGTGCGTCGTCCTATTAAGGCGTGTAGGTTGAGGTCAGCCCCGCTAATTGACCTGGTTAAGGTTGAGGTCAGCCCTGTGTTAATTTGACCTGGTTGTAAATGGTGCCGCTCCACCCTTAAGTGAGCTATTAGTGGAATCCTCTAGCATGCGAGCTTGAGGCAGGGACGTAGGCACGGTTGGCCGAACCCCGATAACATATCATGTGTTCATTTATATTTCCGCACTTTATATTTACCGCACATGTATGTTATGGGTGAATGATGCGTATGACTTAAATTTCACATTATACTTATCTACGCTTGGAAATTGAATAGGCATACCCTAGGTTGTGTATAAACTGCTATTTATCCAGTTCAACCTAGGTGATAAATTTTAAAATTCCAATTCACCCCCCCTCTTGGGAATACACCAATTCTAACACACTTAGAATTCAAAGTTCGATATAGCATCCACACAATTTATAAATTTTTCTGAAAAGTAAAGAGTAGGGAAGAAAGAAGAACACAAGGTTTGACAATTTACTAGGCGAATATTACAACACTCCTTGGTTAAGCCTAGAGCCCGCCTTCTCCAAACAATATCCCCTTGTTTGGTCCAACGATTCTACACTCGAACAATCTATCAATCTACTACAAAGAGTTAAAAACAAGGCATACAAGAATTGCTCCTTAAGAGCTGATTAGTACAGATAAAAACTATATACTTCAGTAAATTCATAGAACGAAATTCAGATTGAAGCTCTAGAGTTTTATCACCATGGGTTTCTTTTAATAGATGAAAGAATTAACAATTGAAGCACAATATTCATGAGACAATCAGTAGAACTTCCTAGAATTTCGTGGATATTGAGAGCAATAAAGAGCTTTCAGAATTTCAGAGTGTTTGAGAGAGAGTTTGGTTTTTACTTTGAAAACTTGGTGTTTAAATTAATGCATCTTGAGGGTATTTATAGATGTAGAAAGGTTTCTTACTTGTTCCTCAAGTTCACTTGGAGTAGGGTCCAAGTTTTAAAATAATTTGGGCTTCAAGTAATTGAAAATTTAAAAATATGCCCGTTGAGAAATTTGAATTTTGCCGCGAGCCAAACGACTGTGGGATCTTTGGCAGTCGTCTATCCACGTATTTCATGCATATTTTTCACAAACAAAAAGGTGGCAGTCGATTGTCCTCAGGGTGGTAGTTGTCTGTCACTGAACAACTCAGTTTTTAAAAAACATCCAGAATGGTGGCAATCGGCTGGCAAAACACACACAGACGCCTCATTTGTCACTGGCAGTCATCTGTCAAGAACTTGACAGTCATCTGTCATGCTACTGTCACTTGTTTAAGATCCTTAAAAAGAATGCCAGTCATTTGTTCATTAGACAGACAGTCATCTATCTAACAGGCTTTCCTTCTTTTTAAAACCATTTTTATCTCTCTCATCTATGCTTAATTATTCTTGAAATATAAATTTGTTTAACTTTGAAAAACATGTTCCAAGACTTAAAAACTATGGTCTCTAAATCTCTTTGCCTAATGAGCTTCAAAATGAATATTCACACATGAATAAGCTTTAAGTACTTACAAATCTTTGTTCTAAAAAAAAATTTGACACTTTCTTTGCTTTAAGACACTTCTTTGCTTTGAGTTCTTTTTGTCACTGATCTTGGATCTTTCAGACTTCTCTAAGCTTTATAGATCACTTTATATGAAGCTTTCCTTGTTCCTTGATCCTTGTAAGCTTTCATGCTAGGGTATTTGAGTTTTGAGCAAAACATCTTTGCCTGAAATAGTATCACTTGGAAACAATATTAGATAACCTTACTTTGTTATCATCAAAATCAATAGTTGTAAGCCTAGCTAGGGCAGCAGATCCTATGAACTCATCAAATGAGGTATTTTTAGGTTCCCATATCAGAGTAAGTCCTCTAAGGATTTTTTGAATCATTTCATATGTTGAATAATTTTTCCCTAAAGCATTTAAATAATTTATTATGTGAGTAAACCTAGTTTACATGCTAGTGATAGTTTCATCAAGAGTCATCTTAAAGGCCTCATACTTGCTAGTGAGCATGTCGATTCTACTATCTCTAACATCTATAGTTCTTTCATAGGTTACCTCTAACTTGTCCCATATTTCTTTAACTGACTTACATGCCATGACCCTATTGAATTCATTAACATCTAAAGCACAATATAGTGCATTTATGACACTTGAGTTTACTTACATCATTTAAAGTCATTATCAGTCAAGTCTTTTTCTTCTTTAGGAACTTCTACCATCTACTAATTTAGTATGAATGTAGTCACCATGTGTGACAACTTTCCATGCTTTCCAATCCATAGTTTAAATATATATTCTCATTCTTTGTTTTTAAATGTATAGTTTAAACCACAAAAAATAGGCAGTCTAGTTGAGGATTGGCCTTCAGCAAAAGGGGATACACCTAGGTGTGCCATTTAGACCTTTATGTAGATTCTATTTAAGATTTGATAAAACTTAGCTCTAGTACCAATTGAAAACTAAGGTGTAGTCCCAGGAGGGGGGGTGAGAAACACAATTGATAAAACTTAGTTCTGAATCTCAATTTTTAGCAACCTGCAATTAGAAACATAATTTATATATGCTGAAAATTTAAAGAATAAAGGTTAAGAGTGAGACTGAGTTTTTTATGAGGTGTGGCTTATACCTAGCCTACGTCCTCGCCTTAGGCAAGACCACCTAAGGATTACACTAAACAGTTCCTTTGCGGGTGGAACAAACCATTTACAATCCCTCCTTTAGGGTGGATCCCCCTCTCCAAGCAATACCCCCACGCTTGGTTACAATGATCAAATGACCTGAATCGTCAAAGAAACAAGAAAACAAGAAGGATTTCTCTTGTACAAGAGATGCTCTCAAATAGAGTTGGTTAGTACAAATAAAGCTCAACTAATATACTTCAAAACAAATATCAAAAACAAATTGAATTGAAGCTCAAGAATTATTTCACTGAAATTCTTCTCTTGATATGAATCAGTAATTCAGAGGTTTAAGCTCAGAGAAGATTAATCAGAGACTCACTATAACTCAGCAATTTTTAGTATGAATGTGCAAGCAAGAGAGCTTTGAGAGAGAAAAAGCAATATGGCTTGAGAGTAGATTTTCAATTCTTGGTACTGATTTGATTTGATAAATCATGTATTTATAGCACCAAAAAGGTTTAGTTCGTGTTGCCCAAGTTACTTGGAGTGTTTCCCAAGTTTATATGATGTTTGGGGCACAAGAAATTTAAATTTTAGTTTTAAAACTTTTAAAAATTATAGCTGTTAACAGTGGTTAGACGCCTGAGGCTTCGGGGTCAGTCACCTGAAGTTTCTGAAAACTGTGAAATTTCAGCTTTAAAACAGGGTCAAGTGCCTGAGGTTGTAAGGGTTAGGCGCCTGGGCCTACCCTGCCTATTTAGAATTTGTTTACAAAAATCTTCAGGTGCTTGAGGTTAAAAGTTTAGTCACCTAAACAATTATAAAATATATTTTTTTTCAGTTTAGTTTCAAAAAGTCTTAGCCATCTTACTTTGATACTTTAAAAAGCTTTTTTTGGTGTTTTCAAAATAAGATCTCTAAGTCCATATCAACCCCTAATGAACTTCAAAGCATTTCAAAATGATATTTATAATAAAGTACTTACATAAGATAAGTCATCCTAAAGACTTAAACACTCTAAGCTTTAAGTCTTCACATATGTCATTGCTTTGAATCCTCTTAGACTTGAGCTTGAGTCATCTTTAAGCTTCCACATGTTTTGAACATTTTGGTCCTCTTGAGCTTTCTTTTGATCACTATATTGATGGAGTGTTGCTTTATGGTCCCTGTGATCTTCAACTTTCATTTCATAGATCCTTTTGAACTTTGTCGTACAAGCTTTCCTGAAATATCATCACTTAAACAAAACATGTTAAATTAACCTTTATTTGATATCATAAAAACAACATTCGAAAGTTATGTTAGGCCAACAAGATTGAAGCTCAATAGAATATCACTAGGATTCTGATTTGATTTGAAAATCTCATTTAAAATTGATTAGAAATTGTGAGTGTTGATCAGCAAGAACAAAGCAAAAACTTCAATAGAAGGTTTTTCAACAATAGAGCTTTTAGCATATGAGTATGGGCTTGATTGGTGATTGATATTTGGTTATGTAATTCTTGAAATTGAATTGTATTTATAGAGTTAAAAAGTATATTTTCATATTCCTAAGTTACTTGCATTGTTTCCCAAGTTTGCTCAAAGTTTGGGGGCCAAGCAATCAATTTTGGAAACTTTCCCTCGCTGTTTAAAATTTTAAAATACAAACATCAGTTGCCTATGCCACCAGGGTCAATCACGTGTGCCTTTTAAGTTCGGCATATTTTTCAAACACAGAATGGGGTCAGTCACCTAATCCTAAGAGGTGAGTCACCTATCTCGATTCTGTCTGTACAATTTTTAACAACATAAAAATGTCAGTCGCCTGATGGTATTTCATCAGTTGCCTGTCTCAGTTCTGTTTGCTCAATTTTATCATCATAATTATGTCAGTTGCCTGATGATGATTCATCAGTTGCCTATCCTTGCAGCTTTATATGCTTTCAAAAACTTTGTTTCCAAAACTCTTTAATTTTTAACTTGGAATATTGAAATGAGACTTTAAAACATATTTTCTGTGGTTTTCAAACATGGGTCTCTAAGTTAATAATAGATCCTAAGAGCTTCAAACATTTATATTGAAATCGTAAAGTACTTACATGAGACTTCTTAAGAACTATGACTTTCTAATCAATAAGTCTTCATGCTTTGCTTCCATTCTTTATGTTTGATTTGAATTTTTACTTCAATGGTATTTAGCTTCAGATCTTCTAACTTTAAGTACAAGCTTTCAATAGACTTCTTAATTGCTTGATTTTGATCTTCTATCAACACACTTGAGTCTTGAAACTTCACTTAACCAAATATGTTAAGTTCCTTTGATTTGTCGATGAATCCCTAAAATGCATGATTTTAGACCCTCATTTACTTTTGCTTATTCTCACTTTATTATTTATTTACCCATTGTTATCATTGTTCGGAGCTATGCAAGGTTTGTTCGTATTTTCAAGAAATACATGTTAAAACCATGGAGTTAGGCTACAAGAAGCCCAGCAATGCAAAGCTCAAATCAGATGCTCAGCCAAGTTCCTAAAGCTTCAGATCATCAAGGGACAAGAAGATGATGTTCGACCATATGGTGCAACTAGTAGCATAAAGGGCGACTAAGTCTTTACTCATAGACTCAAAGGTTTAGACTAAGATCAAAAAGCTGCAAGGTTCGACCAAGTCCTCGACCAAGTGACTCTCCAAGGCGACCACGTCAAGATACAAAGCCCAAATTGAGATCAAAATTACCAAGAGCCTCAACGAAGTGTTCGACCAAGAGACCTTGAGGGGCAACTATGTAGAGTTCCTGAGATTTCCTGAAGATCGAGATCCTGCAAGTATCAATCATCAACTAGACCAGTAAGACCCTAAGGCGCGACACAGTTTAAGACATTGAAGATTCGAATTCTTATTTCCCATGAGTCTTAACCAGGGCGCACACAAGAGATGGGGGCGACTTGGTCGACAACGACGATCTTATGTGCGAGATTTGCTGCAAACTTTCCTAAAATGTAAAACAAACCTTGTAAACCCTAAATCCTATAAATAATCTCTTCAAAGATAAGCTATGGGTTCGTCTTTGGCCTCTTTTAGGTTAGTGACATGTTGACCTAGTTAGGCTATTTAATCTTGTTTTGATGATAACAAAATGAAGGATGTTTTAACGTGTGTTGTTGAGTGGTTTTATTTCAAGACCAAGCCAAAGGACACTCATGGTTAATTCAGAAAGCAAGCTATAAATCAAAGACAATCAAATGAAAGCTTCTCAGAATATTGAAGAAATAAAAGACGTATGAAGAGGTTAAAGGCTTGGCAGGACTTGAAGTAAAGACTGAACCTAAAGAGGCAACAAGACCTAGTCATTAAGGAGATCATACTTAGAAGAATGTTTGTAAGTACTTCAAATTCATTACTATTTAGATATGTGAAGCTCTTTAGGATAAGAAGACCTAGAAACCATTTCTTCTAAAACCCTTGAAAATAATTTTGAAAGAGTGGTACTTAAGCTTTTCAAAATGAACTAGAGTTTAAAAATCAAAAAATGAAAAAGAGGAATGGTCAGCCGACTAACCATTTTTGAACTGGGATCAGTCAACCGACTGACTCCCTGGTCTATCTAGCCAACTTACTATTTTGAACATAGTTGAGTCAGCCGACTAAAAATTTATCAAATTAATTTTTTGAGATACAGAATGGTGTCAGCCGCCTGTCCAGCTGACTGAGTGGTACAAAAAAGACCCATTTGATTGATTCAGCCAACTGACTCTACAGAGATTTTGAATTTCGAACTATGCGAGAAGTTTTTCAATATTAATTCTATGATTTAATATCTTTTGAAAAGTTACCTATATCCATGTCAACTTTTTAAATGAGGAAACTTTTCTTGAAGAAGTCTATAAATACCTCTCTTGCTCAATGAAAATATACGCCCAAGCAATAAACAATTTCTACACTAAAACTCTCCTAAAGCTCATACTTGCTCACACTTTTGTTGGGGAAAAACTCTACGAAATTGCTGGTTTATTAAAAAGCTTTGGTTCTGATTTGCAACTAAAATTTATATATCAATAAAAAAGAACCATTGGTGACTTCTAAACCTTGAGTTTCATATTTTCTATTTAGTTTTGGTTTTGAAGTACTATTAGTGATTTAACTTATACAACTTGCTTTATTTTTTAGAGTGTTTTTGTACGCAGATATCTGTTCCTTTCTATTATATCTTTGACGGTTCAAGGCATAGTTGGATCGTTGCACCAAGCATAGGTTGTTGCTTGGAGAGGTTTCTCTTCTGGAAAAAGAGGTTGGTTATTGTAAAGGTTTTTCGTTCCACCCGGAAGGAACAAGGTATAGTGGAATCCTTAGGTGGTTGACCTAAGGTGAGAACGTAGGCTGGGGTAAGCCGAACCTCGTAAAAATACCGTGTCACTCTCTTCTCTTATTCTCTTTAAATTCTAGCAACAATATAAATTGCGTGGATGTGTTAATCTTACAAAAAACCTTGGATATTAAATAAACCTAAGGTTAAAATTGATTGGGTTGATCATCATTGATTGCAAAAACCGAAAGGGAGTACGTTGGTTAATCAACTCCTAAATTCTTTTAACTAAGGGTTTATTTAAAATCTTAGTTATTGGAAAGAGTGATTGGATGTTATTTTAATCTTCAGTTCAAAGTTCAACTATAGGACTTGCACATTCATATACAGGGCTGCTAATAATTAAGCTGAATACTACAAAACATAAATTAATGGATTACTTGTATTGGGTTTGATTGGTTTGAATAATTGATTATTTGATTGTTTATGTTGTGGATGTTGATTGAATAGAATACGTAAGTTTTTCGTGTGGATTGCCTAATCAAAAAGAAAATAAGAAGTCTTTAAAAAGAATTGTAAAAGGTTAAGATTTCAAAAAGGGACTTAAAGAAAAAGGTTAAGATTCAACGCCTCTCGTGGGACTACACCTTAGGTTTCAATTGGTATAAGAGACTGGTTATAGAAAATCTTAAAAAGTAGCTATATAAAGATCTAGATGGCACAAATAGGAGTAGCTCCCTTTAGTGAAGGTCAGTCCTCAACCAGACCACCCATTTTTTGTGGACTCAATTACACCTTTTGGAAACAACGAATGAGAATCTACCTTCAAGCAATGGACTGGAAGGCATGGAATGTTGTCACAAATGGTAATCTAATCCCTACTAAACTAGTGGACGGAAAAGAAGTACCTAAAGAAGAAAAATAATTAATCGAATCCGATTACAAAATAATGCAAATTAACTCATGTGCAATAAATGCCCTATATTGTGCACTTGATGCGAATGAATTCAATAGAGTAATGGCATGTAAAACAGCAAAGGAAATATGGGAAAATTTTGAAGTAACCTACGAAGGCATAGTAGATGTTAGAGACAATAGAAATGATATGTTGACTAGTGAGTACAAAGCTTTTAGGATGAATACCTATGAAACCATCACAAGCATGTATACTAGTTTCACGCATATAGTAAACTCACTAAGTGCCTTAGGAAAAACATATTCCACCCATGAGATGATTTGCAAAATTCTAAGAGCACTTCCACCTATTTGAGAACCAAAAGCCACAGCCATAGCAGAAGGTAGAAACCTCAAAACAACTTTATTAGATGAACTCATAGGATCACTTCTAACCTATGAAATGGATTTTAAATAAAGAAGTATTAAAAATAAAAATAAGAAGTATATAGCTCTAAAAGCCTCGAAAGAACATTCAAGTGAAGAGGATAATGAATCCAGTGAATAAGAAGTTGAAGAATTAGCTTTCATAACTAAAAGACTTGGAAAATTCTTCAAAAGAAACAATAACTTCACCGGAAAATTTAGAGGCCTCCAACATGCTACAATTGTAAGAAAGTTGGACATATAAAATCGGATTGTCCACAACCTAAGAGAGATTCCAAAAATAGGAAAAATGCAATGAAAGCTACTACTTGGGATAATATGAGTACAAGTAGTTCAGACAATGAATCAAGTGACCAAGAGGTCGCTTGCTTTATGGCATGGGACGATGAGGAAAGTTCCTCATCTAATTCTTTTAATAATTCTTATGATGATTCAGCAGAAGAATCCAATGATGAAAGTATGCCTTCTTATGAAGAACTTCAAAATGAACTATTCAAGGTGCATAAGATTTTAGTTAATGTGACTAAAAGATATACATCATTGAAAAATAATAATGAAGGTGTAATGAAAGAGTTGGAATCTCTAAGACTTACTAAAAGAGAAAAAGATTTAAAAATCAATAGACTAGAAAGCAAGAATGAGAAGGTGATAAAAGAACTAGAATATTTAAAGTCCAAAACATCTATGGATAAAGAAAAAGACTCATATATTTATGAACTAGAAAATAAAATTACTAAGATGTCTCAAAACCAAGAAAAGCTACTAGAAAAGGGTAAAAATACTCTAGACTCAAGAATCAATGATCTTAAGAGGAAAAATAAGGATCAAGCTAAAATAATTTACAATTTCACTAGAGGAAAAGAGAACTTTGATAGAATGATTGGTGCACAAAGAATGTCTTTGAATAAAGAAGGTATAGGGTTTGATGGAGTTGAAAATACAAGGAAAAAGAACCTTTATATGGGGTACTTTACGAAAGCCTCCAAAGACTATGCTAGCACCTCCTCTAATGTTTATACTCACACTACATGTTTTCTATGTAAGAAGAAAGGACACATTAAGTTCGAATGTCCATTAAAGAGGAAAGATGTGAAAATTAGACAAGTTTGGAGAATAAAATAATCAACTTCTTCCAAATCATTTGGACCCAAGAAAGTATGGGTACCTAGATAAAAATCTTAGTTCACAAACTAAGGACTCCAAAGATATTAGGATTAGTCATTCCCTTTTAGAAATTAAGAAAGTTACTTAATCAAATTCAATGCAAGGATATTGAACTAGTTGAAATGGAAAATCTCAAAGAGTTTAAGAGCTTATTGACAACTATAACATTGAAACAAATAAAAACAAAAATTACATTGTTGGCCAAAATCATAGAATGATTCGTACAAGGCTTAACTTAGAAAGTATTAAGATTTGGGAAGCAATATGAATTTTGGGAATTCATATAAAATCAAAAGAAAGAAAATATGAAGCAAATTGGGCTTATTGCATGAGTATTTTGAATAAGAAAAGATATTTGAGCAAAATAAGAGGTATTTAAGCAAACTGAGAGATATTTGAGAATGAGAGATACTTGAGCAACATGAGAACAATTTGAGCAAAATTGTAGCACAATGCACAAATGATAATAATATGCTCCATGCTTATATGTTATGTTGATATGCTACATACTTACATGTTAAATGCTTATATCTGATATGCATATGTGGTGAGATACTAATGATATGATAATATGAACTAAATACTGAGCTATAATTATGCTAAAATGCTGACATGTATGATATCTTGATATTGCCAAAGACATGATAATGACTTGACTTATATTGATGATTTATGACTCACTATACATTGCAAATTTGAGCATGATTATGAAGCATGAATCTTGATATGATATATAAGTGTGAGATTAATTCTTGACCATATCAGTTTACATGCTAAATGATGGATCACATTATATATCTCTTGCATGGTTGACTAATGGATAAACATGTTGAAATATATGCTGGCTTATGGACCTTTGTATTGAAATCTAAATGTGAGATTTGTTTTGGTCCTTAGTACCTATATTTCGTTTTATCTTCTTGTCGATATAAAGAGGGAGAGAGATTTGAGTCAAAAACTTGATATACATAAGCATGTTATGATATTGGTATTATTCTTGATATTGGTATCCATGAGCACTTACATGAAATAATTGATATTTGAAGCATGGCATGATAAATTTAAAATCACAATTGGTATCTTCATGAATACATAGTTTACAATTCACAAATGAAAGTCTGAATTTATTGAATATAAGATACATTTCATTCAGGGGGAGTTAGACTTGTTAAATAATGTTATCATGATTTATGGAAATCATTGAAAATTATGATATACAATCTTTTGTATTTTTCTCATGATACTTTGAGACTTTTTGTTAATCTTAATATGCATGTTGAATGCAAAAATTCTGTTTTGAGCCTTCACTAGACATCTACTTTTCTTTATGGTTGCTCATTGCCTTAGTATTTATATGTTTTTCTTGATATCTTACTCTTTTTATTGATGTCAAAAGGGGGAGAAATACTGGCTCAGCTATGAAAATACTTGATCTTGAATGATGTGATTTTGATATATGAGCATGATATTGAAATTAATATTGAACTTGATCTTGATATTGTAAATATTGTTAAGTTGATGCTTATTGTAAGGGAGATCTTTTTATGCTTACTCAATTTTTTACTCCTTATTTGTCACCATAAAAAAAAAGGGAGATTGTTGGCTTTACAAGGCTTAAAATCTTGTTTTGATGATAAAAAACCAGAGGAACTTAACATATTTGGTTAAGTGATGATATTTCAAGACTCAAGTATGTGAATACAAGGTCAAATGCTCTCAAGGATCATTGAAACCTTATTCTCCAAAGAAAGATGATCAAATGAAGCTTAAAGAATATTAAGGCATGAATTCAAAGAGATCCAAATATAGATCAAGCAACATCAACATAAGTAAAGTGTGTAGAATTCTAAAACTAAATCAAGCTCAAGTCAAAAGCAGACACAAAGCAAAATACCATGGAAGACTTGAAGATTAGAGTTTTAGGCTTTAAGACATATGATGTAAGTACTTAATGTTTAAATATCTCATGAAATATTTTTAAGCTCTTTAGGGGTTCATTGTGGACTTAGAGACCTTATTTCAAATCTCGAAAAATGTTTTATAAGTAATCAAAGCGAGAGAGCAAAGAATTTTTGAAAACTAAAATGAAAAATCAGAAAAGTGACTGCTCAGAAGACTAAACAGATATTCCAGAAGACTGAAGTATTGCTTCAAACGACTAAAGTTGAACTTTAGTCTACTGAAGAATTTCTTCAAATGACTGAAGAATAAGTTCAGTCTGCTGAAGTTTTTCCTAAAGGAATACAGAAGAGGTAGTACACCCTCAGAAAACTAAACCCTCACTTAGTTGTCTGACCCTGTATCCAGATTAAATTTTTCAGTATTTTAAGGTACTTCAGAAGACTGAACCTGACACTTCAGTCTATTGAACACTGTTAAAGGCTAATTTTTTTAAATATTATAAAATCCAAATAAAGGTTTCTTGTGCCCCAAAATTTATGAAAACTTGAGAAATACTCCAAGTAGTCTTGGGCAACACGAAATTACTTTTAAAAGCCTATAAATACATGGTTTTAGCAAATTAAACTTACCAAAAAACTAAAAAATCTATTCATAAGCTGAAAGCCATCTTGGTCTCTAAAAGCTCTCTCTTGCTTTCACTCTTGCACAACTGATTTTCTGAGAATTCTAAAGTTCTGAAACAACCTTCTCTAATCTCTATACTTTTGAGTTGCTAATTCTCATCTAGAGAAGATCCTGGTATAAATTCTCTTGTGCTTCAATCTATTTCAATTTGAAATTTGAATATTGAAGTATATAGTGCTTTAAATTGTATTAATCTGCTCTTTTGAGAGTGTTATTGTACACAGGGATTGTTTCTTGTTTCCTTGTAGTGAATTGACGGTCCAGGTTGTTGGATCGTTGTACCGAGCGTGGGGTATCGCTTGGAGAGGCATTGCTCTAGCCTATAGAAAGAGTGAACGAGTGTGGGGTATCGCTTGGAGAGGCGTTTCTCTAGCCTATTGAAGGAGTGACTAAGTATGGGGTATCGCTTGTAACAGTTTGCTCCTCCTAGAAAGAAGTGTTCTAGTCGAATCCTTAGGTTGTATTGGCCTAAGGTGAGGACGTAGGCTAAGGATAAGCCGATCCTCGTAAAAATATTGGTCACACTCTTACTATACTCTTTTACATTCAGTATATATATATATATATATATATATATATATATTGTGTGGTGTGTATGAGTGCAGGTTGCTAGAAAAACAAAATTGAAGATTAATAAGAAGACTCTTAAACTTAAGAAATTACATTTTGATTAAACTTTTTCAAAAATCCAAAAAGGAGTACGTTGTTTAATCATTTGCGGAAATCATAGTTACGAGAGTGCAAACCAATTTCGTTCACTATAGGGCTAACATATATTCACATGGCTACAACAAAATACCTTGAGCATAAAATTGCTAAAGTGTTGCAGATTATATTTTGGTTGGGTATTTTGGTGGCTGATTACTTCAGTTATTGATTGGTTATTGGATTGCTTAAGGTTTTGTTTAATTGTGTGTTGGTTTGTGGATTGAACAAATAACTAAGCCTTTGTCGTGTATTTGATAAATTATCATGAAGTTAAGAATTCATAAAAAGGACAAAATTTTAATAACCCAATTCACCCCCCCCCCTTCTTGAGACTACACCTTAACTTCCACATAGTCCATGAGTTGTTGCTTTTTATATAGCATTTGAGCACAACAACTTCCAACCGCTATGTATTCATCCTCGGTTGTGGACAATGCAGCTGAGTTCTGTTTCTTGGAGAACCAAGAAACTAGGGATTGTCCTAAAAAGTGACAAGTTCCGCTCGTGCTTTTTCTATCTACTTTACAATCGGCAAAGTTAGCATTAGAATAACTGACAATCTCAAGAGGAGTGTACTTAGGATACCATAATCCAAGTTCAATGGTCCCAACAAGGTATCTAAGTATTCTTTTAACTACTAATAGATGTGACTCTTTACGGGCAGCTTGAAATCTTGCGCACAAGCATACGCTAAACATAATATCAAGCCTACTAGCAGTCAAGTATAACAGGCTACCTATCATTCCACGGTAGAGCTTAACATCCACTAGTAAACCTTGCTCATCCTTATCTAATTTTGTGGAAGAACTCATAGGTCTTCCTAAAATTTTACCATCTTCCATGTTAAACTTTTTGAGCAGGTCTCTAATATATTTTGATTGATTTATAAAAATTCTATGTTTTGCCTATTTGATCTGAATTCCTAGAAAGAAGTTAAGTTCGCCTATCATGCTCATTTCAAATTCACTTTGCATGCAGCTGGCAAACTCATTACACAACTCTTCATTGGTTGCTCCAAAAATGATATCATCTGAGCATATTTGCACTAAGAACAAGTTATCATTTTTAGCCTTTGTAAAGAGTGTTGTGTCAATCTTCCCTCTAGTAAACCCATTATCCAGTAGAAAACCACTAAGCCTTTCATACCAAGCTCTAAGAGCTTGCTTCAATCCATACAAGGCTTTAGTCAATTTATAGAGATGATTTGGAAATTTATGGTTTTCAAATCCTGGGGGTTGTTCAATATAAACTTCCTTATTTATATAGCCATTTAGAAATGCACTTTTGATGTCCATTTGATATAATTTGAAATTTGTCGAAGTAGCATATGCCAATAACATCCGAATGGCTTCTATTCTAGCTACAAGAAAAAATATCTCCTCAAAATCTATGCCTTCCTCCTCATTATATCCTTGAGCTACTAATCTATATTTATTTATAATTACTATTCCATTTTCATCTTTCTTGTTCTTATAGACCCATTTTGTTCCAATAACAGTATGATCATCAGGTCTAGGAACTAACATCTAAACATTGTTTTATCTTAAATTGATTTAATTCTTCCTGCATAGATATCACCCATGATTCATCCCCAATTGCCTCACTCACATTCTTAGGCTCTTCCTATGAGAAGAATGCAAAGTGACTAACCATATTTCTAAGTGATGATTGTGTAACTACTCCACATGATGGTTCACCTATAATTTGATCAATGGGGTGATTCCTTACATACTTCCATTCCCAAGGTAGTTCATGAACCTTGCTTTCTACTTGATTATCTTCAGAAGATGTTTCCTTAACTTTATATCTCTTATCTGAATTATTTTCAATAGATAGTTTTTCTAATTCTTTACTTATCTCAAAATCATCTTAATTAGACCTTTTAGAAAATGGATTGGACTCATCAAATACTACATGAATGGATTCTACAACGGTCAATGCTGTTTTGTTATACACCTTGTAGGCTTTACTGTCTAAGGCATAAGCTAGAAAAATACCTTCATCAGATTTTGCGTCAAATTTTCCTATGTGTTCATTATCTCTAAGAACGAAACATTTGCAGCCAAAGACATGGAAATAGGAAATATTTGGTCTATAGTCATTCCACAATTCATAGGGAGTTTTATTTAGAATAGGTCTAATCAGAACTCTATTCAATACTTAGCAGGCGGTGTTCAGCGCCTCAGCCCAGAAATACAAAGGCAACTTATGTTCGTTAAGCATGGTTCTAGCCATTTCCTGTAAAAATATATTCTTTCTCTCAACTACCCCATTTTGTTGTGGTGTCCTAGGTGCCGAAAAATTATAAGAGTTTCCTAGTGAGTCACAGTATTCTTCCATACCCTTGTTTTGAAACTCTCTACCCCTATCACTTCGTATCTATGTGATCGTATAGCCTTATTCATTTTGAATTCTTCTACGTAATTTAATAAAATTTTCACATGCTTCATTTTTATATGTAAAAAACAATACCCATGTGAATCTAGAATAGTCTTCAACAATGACAAAAGCATATAATTTACTACCTAGACTTTGAGTTGGATTAGGACCAAATAGATCTAAGTGCAACATTTGAAGTAACCTAGTGGCGAAGATAACTTTCTTATCCTTAAAGCTAGATTTTATTTGTTTTCTTAGTTGACATGCATCACATATTTTATCTTTCGCAAATTGTGTCTATTGACCTCATAGGTCACACCCAGTTTTGATAATGACAAATACTCAAGTATTTGATGGCTATCTAGTTTCTGTGCAGGTTTATATTCGTAGATACTTTGATGGCACATGAAGTAGAGCATGAAGACCCTGAAGATTATTTTATATTGTAATTCATTGTTATTCAATTTGGGTATGTAATAGTAATTAGGGAAAAAATTATGTAATAAATCTCTACATATCATGCATATAGGTTAATTGTAAGCTCATAAATCATAGAGAAACCTTAGGTCCCTACACATAAACACAAATGGTCCCCATTATCACTTGCATTATCAAGGGATTGAACTGAAATGAATTGAACTAAAATAGGCAAATCTGTGAGAGGTCAGGCGACCGAACCCATTGTGTTCAAAACACATCGGGCACGCGAACCATGGACAAGTCAACATGTTGACTTGGTTTCAAGCAACGAAACCAAAATGAATGCATCGTCCACGAGCGACCGAACAGTTGAAGTGATCGTTCTCACCAACTCAGCCAACTGAACTTTACGTTCAAAATGGCTCCGGGTGACTGAACACATGAGTTCAATTAATCAAATCATAGACTGGGTGACCAAAATGTGGATAGAATGATTTTCGCTTGGTTCAGCCAACCGAACATACACCCGGGCACCCGAACGTCCAAAAGAGACTTTTTCTACTAAGTCTATTTGGGCGATCAAACCAAGGTTTAGCCACCGAAAACTCTTGGGTTGCTTTTTTTTCTTTTATCGAGGTTAAAATGTTTAAACAGGGTTAAAATTTCTAAATTGTTTTAAAAAAATTTTAATAATACCCTACATGTCTTAAACGGTCATAACCCTACTTCTCTATATAGGAGTTCATTTGTGTGGATTAGCATCAGATTAGCAAAAATCATTAGCAAGAAATCCTCTCAAACTCAAAATCCTATTTGCCTATAATACTTCTAAATACTCTCATACCTTCATTCCTTTGATCAATCTTAGCATTGTGAGAGCTTCTTATTTGTGTTATTGCTTAGTATAGATTGCTTAATACTCCCATCACTCTTGCTTGATTGATTGATTTATTTTGGGGAGTTAAGCAAAGTTTATCCCACAGATTTAAGTTTAATAAATCTTGTGTTGGGATAAACTCAGTAGCTTGAGGATCTTTACATTGTCATTGCAAGATTCCTATAGCTATATTTTTTGTGTGAAAATATTTTTTTCAAGTCATAATATTTTCAAACAACTCTTGTGCATATTTCATTGAAGAAAATATTTTTGAGTTGATTTGAATATTTGATTGACATATTTGAAACCCTGATTTATTATTGAGATTTGAATATCTTGCTTCAAAAAAATAGTTTGTTTATACACTCTTAAGCATACTTGTGATCATACTTTGCTGAGTGTTTGCTTGCACGAAATCACATCACTGAGCTTACATTACCTATATTGTTGATGTGTGGTTAGTACATATCTGCTTGATTAAGAAGCATAATCATTGTACCCTATTTGTATTGTGAAAATACTATTGTATTCCAAGCATGTTCTGAGGGGGTGGTAATATAGCCCGGTAAGGATTGTATGTAAAGGTTGAGGTCGGCCCTATTCTAATACTTGGTTGTTTAGGTGCCGCTCCACCTGTTAAGTGAGATTATAGTGTAATCCTTGTGCTTGTTAGCCAAGGTGGGGACATAGGCAGTTTGTCAAACCTCGATAACATTTTTGGTGTCGTCTCCTTTACTACTTTATTGTGCATGCTTGGTTAATTTATTTGTGCAATTTAATGTTCGCTGTATATTTATATTAATTTACTCTATCAGCACTAGATTGACCATAGGCTTGTGTAATACTAATGTTAGGGGATTGACCTAGGGGATAAAATTTGAAAATACCAATTCACCCCACCCCCCTCTTGGGATTATGGTAAAGCTAACAATTGGTATCAGAGCCATGTAGCATAGACTTTATAGTTAATTTGCAAAAGATCTAAGATGACTCATAGCACCGTAACCCCTTTCCCTAAGGGACCCTCTTCCACACGACCTCCAATTTTCAGTGGTGTTAATTACACCTTTTGCAAATAGAGGATGGTCATCTACCTTCAAAATATTGATTGGAAGGTGTGGAGGGTTGTCTCTAAGAGAAATTATGTTCCTATGAAAACAGAGAGTGAGACTAGAGTTCCCAAAACTGAGGAAGAATACATTGATGATGACATGAAGGCCCTTAGTATTAATGCTACTACTATGAATAATTTGTATTGTGGTCTTGATGTAAATGAGTTTAATAGAGTAATGGCATGTTCTACTACGAAAGAAATTTGGGATAAGTTAGAAGTCACATATGAAGGTACTAGGGATGTAAAGAATAGTAGGATAGATATGCTGACTAGTGAATATAAGGCTTTTAGGATGAATGCTGGTGAGTCTCTTTAGAGTATGTACACTAGATTCACACACATTATAAACTCACTACATGCATTAGGAAAGACCTATCCCACATATGAGATGATTAGAAAAGTCCTTAGAGGTTTGCCTCCTATTTGGGAAGCAAAGGCTACGGCCATTTTAGAAGGTAGAGACCTTAAGGCCATAATATTAGATGAATTGATAGGTTCACTGATCACCTATGAACTAGCTATAAATGAGAGACTTAATGAACATAATAGGGTGAAAAAGGTGACTGCATTCAAAACTTCCACTAATACATCTAGTGAATGCAGCGAACCTAATTCTAAGGATGATATGGCCATGTTAACTAGAAATTTCAGTAGATTCTTCAGGAAGAATAGAAGGCCATACAAATATAGGGAGTCTACATCTGATAAGGGAAAGTTGAGTAAAAGAAAGGAAAAGTTAAACGCTCCTACATGTTATAACTGCAATAAAGTTGGGCATATCAAGTCGGAGTATCCCCTGCATAAAAAGGAAGCTAAGAAAAAGAAAAAATCTATTAAGGATAGCACTTCATGGGATAAATAGAACAGCGGCGATTCAGATACTGATGGTAGCGACTCTGCGATCGCTAACTTGTGCCTAATGGCATGAAACGATGAAGTACCATCTTCATGTTCTTTATCTTCTTATTATTCATCTGATGATGATTGTATTTCCAATAGCATGCCTACTTTTAGAGAATTGCAATTTGAATATATTCGTGTGTCTAAGTTGTTGAATAAAATGACCAAGGAGAATGATGTTTTGAAAAAGAAATGCGAGAATTGGTCAAAATTAATTAAAATGGCAAAAAATTCTCATGCTTCAATTCTTAAAGAAAAACATTTGGAAAATCATATGCTTTGAGAAACAAGATTATCAAGGCTAGTGGTGTAGACATTTTCATGACAATCAGTAGTAAACAATGTTTTGTTCTCAGATTTATTCTCTACAGTGCATTTGTCATGTTCAAAGGAAACCCTATAACCTTTATCACACAACTGACTTATACTTAACAGGTTATGTTTTAGACCATCTACTAATAACACATTATCAATAACAAGGGAAGGTTCCTTACCAACCTTACCTACTCCAATGATTCTACCTTTTGCATTGTCGCTGAAGGTGACGAATCGTCCATCCCTAAGTGTGATGGTTGTGAACTTTGTTTTATCACCGGTCATGTGTTGAGAGCATCCACTATCCACATCCCATTTGTCCTTTGAAGTGGACGATATCAAGCACACCTACAATGGACATTTAATTGACTAATTTTGGTACCCATATTTTCTTGGGTCCATGGGGGTTAGTGCTTGACTCTCCTTTGACTTTCCAGACCTTCTTAATTTTAACATCTTTGTTCTTAAAAGGACAATCAAATTTTATGTGACCTAACTTCTTGCATTTAAAGCATGTAGTATATCTATAAGATTCTTTAGTTGGAACATAAAATTTTGACTCTCTCACAATCTAACCCATGTAAAGGTGTTTCTGTTTTAGGTTTTCCTTTCGATTAAAACCAAGACCTTCCCTATCTAAAGAATTTCTTTGAGCTCGAAGAAGTCTTTCAAAATTATTTTGACCCTCTGTGAATTTATAGATAATTTTAGATTTCGCTTCTAAATTTCTTTCTAACTCCTCAATTTTCAAATCCTTGTCTTTTATTAAAGAGGTATGAGACTCATTCTGTTTTTCTAACAGCTTTAAAAATTCCTTCAATTTTAATTTCAAATCAAAATTTTTCTTAGTCATTTTCTCAAGCATTTAAGAGTATACAGATATTCTTGTTGCAATTCATCATACGAAATCATGATATCATCATTATCAGAATCACTAGAGTAATACGATGAAGCTAAACAAAAAGATTGTACCTCGTGATCTTCATGTTCCATTAGACACAGATTAGCAATCTAGTCATTGCTAGATTTAGAGTTTGAACTGCTGGTACTGTGTGTGTCCCAACCGACCTTTAGTGTCTTCTTCTTATTTTTGGACACTTTCTTTAGCTGAGGACATTTTGGCTTGATGAGCCCAACTTCTTTGCAGTTATAGCACATAGGGGGATCATCTTTTTGCTTCCTTCTACTCGACTCTCTTTTTTTGTTTTAAAGTTCTGGAATTTTCTAGTATACTTCCTGTTCTTTTTTAGGAACTTTCTGAACTTCTTAGTTAGAAGAGTCATACTGTCTTCTGATTTTGAACAACTCTCTTCACCGGAATTGTTGGAGGATGCTTTGAGGGCTGTTTCTTTCTTCGTTTTGTTCTACTCACTCAGTCTTTTGTTTATTGTTAATTCGTACGTGATGAGGGACCCGATCAACTCATCTAGTTTCATTACTTTTAGGTTCCATCCTTCTGCTATGGTTGTAGCCTTTGCCTCCTAGACTGGTGGTAGACCCCTAAGAATTTTCCTAATCATTTCATAAGTAGGGTAAGTCTTACCAAGAGCATGCAATGAATTTGTGATGTGAGTGAACCTCGTGTACATAGATTGGATTGATTACTAGAAAACATTTTAAATGCTTCGTATTCATTTGTTAGCATGTCTATTCTACTTTCTTTTACATCTTTAGTGCCTTCATATGTGACTTCTAATTTATCCCATATTTCTTTAGTAGTTACGCACACCATGACCCTATTAAATTCATGTACGTCTAAAGCATAGTATAACATATTCATTGCAGTAGCATTTATTTGAAGAGTTTTCATGTTCTCATCTGTATATTCATCTTTAGTCTTAGGTATATTTTCTTTCTCTACAATTTTCATAAAAATATGATATTCTCTGGAGACAACTTTTCATACTTTCCAATCATCATTTTGAAGAAAGATTCACATTCTTTGTTTCCAATATGTGTAGTTAACACCACAAAAAATGGGTGGTTGTGGGGATGAGTGTCCCTCACCAAATAGGATTACACCAATGTGTGCCATCGTGATATTTTACAAGAAAACTTTTAAGTCTAGCACAACCTCTCTCTAATATCGAATCTGAATTTATGTGTAGTCCCAAGAGGGGTAAATTGGGTATTTTAAAAATCTTAGTCTTTAGATTCTCATTTTGAAAAACTTACAACCACACATGCACAAACTAGATGACAAGTAGTTCAGTATTTCTCAACTTATCAATTTAATGTGTGACTTTATCAAGCAAACAATATTACCCAATTACTTAACATACACAACAAACAAATAATTAAGTGCAAGCGGAAATTAAAAGAGTTAAGGGAAGAGAGATGCAAACACGATTTTAACAAGTTTCAGCCAACCCGGCCTACATCCTTACCTTGGGTAAACTACCCAAGGATTCAACTATACTGCTCCTTAATTTGGGACGGAGCTTCTCGTTAAAATCCCCTGCTTACAAGAGACGTAGCTATCTCCTAATCTGCTGCTTACAAGAGGTGTAGCTTCCACCTCACTACTCACAAACCGAGCTGTTAATACAAATAACAATTAAATATTCCTAAATACTCAACCACTTCTCAATAAGCTAATGAGTACAATCAGTCCTTCACTCTCATAAGGTATAATATGAAGCTTAAAAGAGAATATATTTTTCTTAATGATGCATGTAAAGATATGATCTTTATATGAAAAATATATGTATATGAGATGCTTCAAAGAACTAAACCTTATTCAATATCTCCTAAAAATGATATCTTGAAAAATATGCTTTGGAGATTCTAGGGTTTGCTGTCAAATAACTTTTGCAAGAATAATAAAATATTAAATCTTTGAATCAGAATATAGCTTTGAATATCACCACGATTTAAGATCTTGTTTTTAAATGCCTTTTACAAAAATAATATTAAATCTTTTGAATAAAAATATGCCTTCGAATATTACAAAAGATTTTTCAAACAAGTATATATGTGAAATTCGAGTTTTTGCTCCCAATATAAGATTTTACATAAAAGAATACAGGAATAGATGAGCTTATAAGAAAAAGATTGAATGCTCAATAATAAAGTTAATCAAACCTCAAGATCAAACCAGTTTTTCATAAGATGATAAGAGAGTAAGCACGTGGATCTTGAAGTTGATCTTGACGAATACCCAAACTTGATGTGAATATGTTGAAAGTAGGCAAAGCTTAGCAAAAAGTATGCAAAGGTTGTGCAAAAGTCATTCCAAAGTTGTGCTAAAGTCATACAAAAGTGTTAACCTATGGTTTAGAGTTGGTATATATAAGTATTCTTGGCCTTTGATCAATTTTCAACCGTTGGATCATTTAATTAAAATATTTAACTGCACTAAAGTGTCGTTCTATGCCACGAATTCATTAATGAATGTCCATACCAATTGACGAATGTCCTTCGCTCACTCGTCGACAAGAAGAGGGGATTCGTCGATGATTAGGTTGTCTAAGATTTTTATGGTGTCGGTATTTTCTTGTCGACAAGAACAAAGCGTTCGGCAACGAGTCACCTTCAGTCATTCGTTGACGAGACCAGGGAAATCATCGAAGAGCTGCCTGTTATTCAGCCCGATCCAACCTAGATCAATGCATATGAATATGTCATGAAAAACATGCATCCTAAGGTCAATGTCTATGTTATTTTGAGCTTCACATCATATCTTATGAGTTATTCAAGTACAATCAAACCTAACACAAATTACAATTGAAAATCTGGATTACCTTTATCCTTCTACTCTTCGGCTTCTATGGATTAAGCTAAGTGGTATGTACTTCGTGTTCCTCATGGCTTCCATAGCATACTTACCATCCATACATGCTAAGTCATGATTCTGTTCAAAATCTCAATCCGTAGGTAAAATACCAAGTGATTTGTCATTATCAAAACAAGATTGGACTCATAGAGTCAACAATCTCCCCCTTTTTGATGATGATAAATACACGAGCAAAAATAGGTTAAGCCTAACAAGGCTCCCCCTATGATAATGCATGATTTATAATATAGCAATGTAATCTAGAAAATATTTATGCTCCAAAGTGTAGTTAATACCACAGAAAATAGGAGGACGTGTGGACGAGTTTCCCTCTGCAAATGAAATTACACCAACATGAGTCATTGTGATCTTTTTCAAAAGAACTTTTAAGTCTATGCAATGAGGCTCTAATACCAATTGATGTAATTGGTGTAATCCCAATAGGGGGTGAATTGGATATTTAAAAATTTTTAGGTCAAGTCTATTCAATTTCCATCCACAACCAGTATAACTCAACCTAAGGACTTTTCTAAATAATTTCAATTCAACAGATACAAAGACGTTCAGATAAGCTAGGAAGATAAAACAGTTCTAGTATTTCACAAGCAATCACAAATATGTTTCTAAATACCAGTGCAATGAATCTAGTAGATAAAAATAAGCAAGCAATCACAAGAATGTAAAGAAAATAAAGGAACAGTGACACACAATATATTATCAAGGTTCGGCAACTAAGCCTTCCTCCCCGCCTCTAACTAACTAGCCTAAGGATTCCACTAATTCTCACTCAACGGGTGGAGAGACACTGATTACACTCTCTCCTTGTGGGGCGAGGAATACCTCGGCTCAAATTACAAGGATGAGCCCAACCAATATAACTGATCCTTATAGGCTAGATCAACACCTCCTCACGCCACACCTCGAATACAGCAGTCAATAGAATATGTGTACAAAAGAGATGCTTCTTACACAAGCAGATATGTACAACAATATAACCAATGCACCCAAGTATGATAGGAGTTTAAGCTCAATAGAGATTGTGCGATATCTCTTAAATATGTATATTGAAATTAGGAATAGCTTCCCAAAAGGGGGGATGAATTGGATCCTTTTTTATTTTGATAATTTTTAAGCTTTTGCTTATGATACTAAGAAAAACACAATTGATAACTGATAATCACACTTGAGAATATTGAAATTTAAATTAACAATTCAATTAATGAAATCAAAGCAATTCAATCACTCAACCAATAATATTAGTGCTTTTGTAAATTTCCCTGTAAATGTTTACCACCTTCTTTGAATAAGCTCTAAGTATGCACTTCTCTTGATCAAGATTTCTGCAGATTAACCAACATACTCCCTTTTGGGTTTCCGCAAATGGTTAATCAAAATGTACTTTCTAAATATCAAGAGTCTTTGTTTCTTTCTCACTTTAAAACCTACAACTTGCACTTTTAAATCATACAACAATAGCTAGTATAGAAAATAGAACGTAAAGAGGTGAGAAAGACACAAGGTTTTTACGAGGTTCAGCTTCAACACAGCCTACATCCTCACCCTTGGCAAAATACCAAAGGTTTCCACTATAGCAATTCCATTACCAGGTGGAACAACACCTGTTTACAATCACTCCTTGGCCAAGGCTTGAGCCCGCCTTCTCCAAACAATATACCTTTGTTTGGTCAACGATCTAATAGCCTGGAATCGTCCAAAATCTATAAGAGAGATATCAAAAAGCTGGTGTACAAGAGATGCTCACACAAAGAGTAGATTAGTACAAATAGAAACTATGTACTTCAAAAGATAAATATCAAGAAAGAAATACACTTTTGAAGCTTTACAAAAATTACACCAAATTCCTTTTCTCCAGATGAGAAATTAGTAATCTTTCTTCAGGAATTGATGAGCAAGAGTATCAAAACAACAATACTTTCAGCTTGCAAAAGATTGATCAAGGTAAGATTTTGAGAGCAAGAGAGCTTGAGAGAATTTCAATGCTTGGTGTAATTTTGATTTACAAGAACCATGTATTTATAGACTTCCAAGCAAGTTTCCTTGTTGCAAGAGTTTCCTTAGAGAGTTTCCCAAGTTGTTAGAATTTTTGGGGTTCAAAAGGCTATAATTTAAAAAATAAGATTTTTAAAAATTTGTCCATTGAACAGTCTTCAGATGTCTGAGGATTCGAGGTCAGACGTCTGAAGTTCCTGAAACCCTTTAAAATTTGAACTAGATACAGGGTCAGATGTCTGAAGAGAGGGTTCAAACATCTGAGGTGCCAGGTTCAGATGTCTGAAGTCGCGAGTACAAACATCTGAACTGCTATTGCCTATTTCTATTTTGATTCATAAAATCTTTAGACATCTGCACTTAATCTTTAGATGTCTGAAGTAATTCTTCA